>NW_026929161.1:0-195000 GCF_032062105.1 Saccostrea cuccullata | reverse complement strand
TGAAATATGCATTTTCCTATACCTCTAGATATGGAAGTTGTCGCTCTAACCATTCTAGATATGCTGTACCGTCTTTGAATTCTGACTTAGTATTTTCTACCCAATCACTTTCTAAATCTCCCAAACTTCCAAAATATTCCTTACTCTTCTTGTACTTATGTTCCTGTGAATCATGAAAAAATTAGCAATCAAATAATTAACATGCTAATTGTAAGAATAATTTAAATCGAGTGCAAATGAAATAATCAAATTTCTTGATTACCATTATGGTTTCACTGCTCACGACTTCAATGTTTTGCCTCCGTTGTGAAGGGTACAACTTATTGTAATATCACAATACAAAGACGTCACCGTGATTGTGACGTATTTCATTATGACGTCTAAGCAATGCCAATCGATTGCCGACTCCACCACGCTCCAATCGCCGAATGCGCTCCATTCAAACCTTGAGGTTATTTGCGAGGTACGAGCCATCCGAGGAATTTCGAGTGAAGCAATGCTGACTGATAATTGGAAAACATGAAATGCAAGAGAATGGAATCAGCTATGTGTTTAAAAAAAAATATTTTATATGAGCAATTAGGTGCAATTTTTAATAGATACGTAACGTAATTAGTTATTTTTATAACACTGAGCTATTAATGTTGGGAAAGTAATACCAACCACTAAACATGCTGTTGAACGCTACACATGTATTTCATTGCCCATCACACTCAATTTTGACCCTCGAAGATATGCAAAACTAGTACATATCTCAATGTAAATATATACCTCGTTTACCCGCTTCCCCAAATAGTACCCATTATATTTAATATAAGCGCTTTCCGTGTCTTATTGCGGCTACTCTTTTCCATTTTACTTTTATTTCGGTGAAAAATGCGTTATTAACTTTTAAAAGTTTGTTTTAGTTTCAAGGTCGACCAACCCCACTTCTCCTTTCACTCATCAGTCAAAATCTCACCTAAGTAGTGAAAGGAGAAGGGGCATAGGTGTCAGAACCGGGGAAGGGGGGGGGGGGGGCTAGCCACATTTTTGCAAAGATAGACATAATGAAGACATTGAATAATGGGACGTAGGTTTAACCCCCCCCCCCTTTCAACACGCACAGGTAGCCGCAGAACTGTAGATCTCCGAAAATATATATTTTAACAGACCGGAGCTACAGTGCTACCCATTGAAAAATAAAACTGTATATTTATTGCGCACAAAAAATTGCGCTTGGTTCTGGATAATTCTTCCTAATTCTTACCTCAATTGCTTCTTATCAAGTACTCTCGTAGTTGACATCTGAACAAAGCGCTTTACACCAAATCATCTTGCATACAAAAACGATAATATAATTATAAATGGGCAAAATTTTCTATCATCTTAATTTTAGGGCCAGGAGGACTATTAACAACAATTATAAGGAATATTTTGTAGTGGAAACAGTGATAGAATATGTTAGGAACACACGGTTAGTAATATTTTGAGAGTCTGAAAACCACAGAGAAATAAATTGAGAAACAGCGCACGTTTTGGTGCACAATAAATATAGTTATTTCAATGAGTGGCACTGCAGCTCTCCGGTCTGTCAGTATATTTTTTTCGGAGACAGCTACACGCAAAAGTTGCAGTGTAGTCAAAAATGGGTAAGTAGTAGGGTTTTGGGGGAAAAAATTGGTACTGAAAGAAGTTTTATTTATGTTTTTCCTCCTGTTTAGCTCACCCGAGCCAAAGGCTCAAGTGAGCTTTTCTGATCAAAATTTGTCTGTCGTCGTTGTAAACTTTTTACAATTTCATCTTCCTCTCAAGAACCACTGGGTTAATTTCAACCAAACTTGCCAAAAAGTATTCTTAGGTGAAGGGGATTCAAGCTTGTTCAAATGAAGGGCCACGCCCTCTTCCAAGGGGAAATAATTATGAATTTGTGAAAAATTAATGGCATTTTAAAGAAATCTTCTCAATAACATCTGGGCCAGGAAATATGAAACTCATGTGGAATCATCCTCTGGTAGTGTAGATTAAAATTTGCTCAAATCATGACCCCTGGGGGTAGGATGGGCCACAATGGCTGATCAAAGTTTTACATAGGAATATATAGGAAAAATCTTTAAAAACCTTGTTCTCAAGAACCATTGAGGCAGGAAAGATGAAATTCATGTTGAATCATCCTCAGGTAGTATAGATTCAAATATGTTCAAATCATGACCCCTGGGGGTAGGGTGGGGCCACAATGGCCGGTCAAAGTTTTACATAGGAATACCGGTATGTAGGGAAATCTTAAAATCTTCTTTAAGTACTGCAAAGCCATGCTTAGTGATATTTATGTGGAAGCATCCTCAGGTAATGTAGATTTTAGTTTGTTCAAATCATAACCCCCAGAGGTAGGGTGGGGCCACATATGGATCCAAGTTTTACATTAGAATATATTTAAAAAATATTTATTCTGATCTGATTTGTGCTTTTTCCTAGCAGATGAGCGATGTGGCCCCTGGGCCTTTTGTTTTTATTGCTTGTCAATTTTTTCAAGTTTGAATTTTTTCTCTTTCAATTAACCACCCCCACCCCACTTGCAATTTGTTTTCGACGCCAATGAGGGAGCTGGTTTTAATCAGAGTGGCATGTTCCCTGTAAAACAATTTCGTTTTATTGTAGTTATCATAGAGAATTTAAGTACAACTTCTAATTTAGAGATGAGTTCGTTGCACTGCAACGAATAGTCTTCCCTCAGAGCTCCGGACAGGGCATAGCGATCTTGAGTCAAGGTCATGCAACATTTTAAGGTTATAAACAATCCTGTAAGGGATATCAACTTGCAATATTTCAATAGTAGAAAGACAGTAGAGGAATGTGAATTCCCCTGCCGGCAGTGACCATGAACTTGTCCAAAAAACCTTGTGTCAAGCCATGACACACTCCACTGTGCAGCTGGTTAACAGCAAACACCATCTGTGTATCACATTTACATAAAAATTACAGTCACATATAATTTAAGACTATTCATCCAAAAAATATTCCAAGTTACACCTGACTGCTTTATTGCCACAGGTGTCAGTGTGGAATAGCCACCTGTGTTCGCGCTGGTTATCTTGCATCACCTTTTATAAATACATTTTATTGAAGTTATGTGTATTCGTGTTTGTTTACTGCACTGAGCTTTGCAACTATCGCAAGTTTTTGATACCTTACTTTCATGCATTATAAGTATAAAGTCATTTTCTGTTGCTACAGAGTTCTGTGTGGCATACCTACACCAGTGTCCACTGATTACAATGAACAGAGACTAAGTCAGCTGCTTTATAAAGGGTTCTCAGATGTATAGGGAGAGTCCAATCAAATACTGTAATTCACTTTTTATTCGCGAGAACTTTATTTTCGCGGAATTACGCGAGAACATGTACTCGCTAAATTATCTTTCTCGCGTTTATTATTATCCCTAAAGATTATATAGAGCAATTGCCAAAATTCGTCAAAATTTTGTCTCACTTCTAAAGAGTCAAAGACAGTCTCGCGAAAATATAGTGATCTACAGTATGGCAGACACATACCTTTTATGAATCATATTCAGCTTTAAATAACCGATACTGTTGAATAAAACTGTCATGTTAAAATGACATTTGCCCTACTGGCTAGGGGATCTACTGAAATTTATAAAACCTGTAGCTCACCTCATAATTACAACAATAAGGAATGCAAGGAATAAACAACATACTTTAACCATCTTTCAACATTTATTCACAAATGCGAAAACAAAAAAAAATGTTCCTACATGTTCAAACATCTTGGATTGTAAGGCAGTTTAAACATCATAATCAAGGAATGACGTCTGCTTAAAATTGTGTAGAGGCAATAATACTGCGGACTACTATACAACACACACAAAATAAGTGTAAATATATAAAAAGTTTCTCCTCTCCTGGAGGACTTATCACCATTTTATACACTTCTAATGGAAACCTTCCACTGATTTGAGACAAATGATTACACTGTGTAACAAAAATATTGAAAAGAAAACTGAATATCAAATATAAGCAAATATCAACAAATCTGTTTGATCTTTTGTGTGTGGAAAAAATGGACAGAATATACAAAGGTGATTTACCAGTTGGTTCAAGTTGATATTACTTTTACATTGTAATATCATTAATCATAAATCAAAACTAAAAGTTTTTTTTTTTAACAGGAATGCCAGTTGTTGTGAACAGGAATGCCATGTTAGTTATACTGAACAATATCTTTAGCAAGGAATGTTTGTTTCCCTGAAGAATAAAATAAAACTTTCCAAAAAAGGACTAGATTGGAAAACACAAAGAATAAACAATCAATGACACAAGTTAAACGAAAAAATACATTATTCCAATTTCCAAAATAAGATCTATTTAAAATAATTTGAAAGATGCATTTGAAAGCTGATATCCATTTATCAAGACAACTAGAGTCAATTCATGCTTCGAAGCAAGTATGTAGTCATATTTTTTCAGCATACTAGCTAGTCTAAAATAAGGAAATTTCAGTAGAGTTGTGAAAATAATGTAAAAGAGCAATTTAGCTAAACATACCAAATGCTGTAACTGCTTATATATTTTTAAATTGTATTTTGGTATTAAGAAAAAAAAAATACTTAACCTTGAAAAGCAAATGAGCTGCATACAGATTCAGAAACTTAAGCAAATTATTAATTTATACCAAACATACAGGAATGGGTCTCCTGTTTTAATAAAATCTAAAACTATTCGCATGAAGCCCTGACTATATATATAAACAGTATTAAATACACTCTCAATTTTCTAATACAGAACAGTCACATATGACCCCCAACCCACCCCACCCCTTCACTTTTTATACACCAAATATTTGAGTACAACAGAATGAAAAATACAAGCATGTAAAAAAAATTGAGCACAAAAAGGTACGTCAAGGATTTATCACAGATCTTTACTAGAAAAGAGAGCTAAAAGAAGAGAATAAATAATTATTAATTAAAAGTTAACTGAAAGTTAGTATACAGAGACAAGAACTTGCAAACTTTCAAAATGACTATATATAATCAATGTATATTAATAAACACTTCAAAATGTTACAATGTAGATATCATTAGATATCAACATATATTTATGTACTGCCTTTACATTTATATGCCAAAATTATTGCACAAGAACAAGACATATCTATGTCCAATACCCGGAAAAAGAATAAATATCACTGCCCTTATAAAACAAAATGTTGTTCTGTATTTTACAAACGTCTATCTGTACATGTATAATGTGTCAAAGTATAAATAAGGAACATTGTCTGATTTTATTTGATATCAGATCTAGTTTTATTCTACATTAAAACAAAAAATGAACTTCAGATCTTTTCTGAGACAAAAATCCTATTTTTGGAAGCACTGGCCTCAAACGGGAACTGAACTACTCTCTCTGACTGCCAAATACTACATAGCAAACGATCCAGATTCAAGAGCACTCTTTGCTCGAAGGCAAAAACGACAAACAAGTAACAAATTTCAAAATGTCAACAAAGAAGGGCGACTAGGAGGGAAAATGAATTGAGGTATCACAAGGAACAGGCAAGCTTATCAGGCGAGGATCCCTGTATTTTCCGCTGCTATCCCGTATCTTCTTCGATCCACGCCACGATTTTGCCTTCCCATCCCGGAATGATGTCATCGTCATTCATCACCTCCTCCTTTACTGTCCCGAACTCCGGATCCAGAGCTTTGAATGAATAACGATAGTTCCCAACACTCTTATCAAGGATCTTTTTGAAATCTTTAAGAGTTATTTCCCCTAATCTGAAAAACGTAAAATATTAGGGAATTTTAAAACTGTGAAAGACTAAAAAATAAACATGCAGTTTAATAAAGTTTTCAATTGCTCTGAAATACAATGCATAAAACATTTGTATGCGAATTTGAATTACATTTACAATCCTAAAACATAAAGCCCTTTATTTGTTGGATCACATAAAAAGTTTTATTCTGATAATTAATTCAACTTCAAACAACATGCATTCTAAAATTTTCAAAAATATTAATTCATTTTTGGTAGGTACTCATGGCTTTTTTATAAACACACTGATGTGAAAGCTGATATATATAAAGATTTTTTTTCCTTTTAAAGCCAGGATGAAGGCATTTCCCTTTAAAGCAATGATGTCTTTTTTTCACAGCAGAGCACACAGCTGCCTTTTACCAATATATACAAAGGTGTCAAGACTTAAGAAAACACAACACAATGATTACATGAGGGTCTGGCAAGGAGCACGCTACCTAATTACATGTAACTAGATCAATCCAATAACACACCCTACCTACCCAACCTCTCAAACTGAGCTCTCTTTAGAATTTTGTGTCCTGGTAAAGAAATACTTTAGGTAAAAGTTCGGAAATGTTTTTTCATAGCATTATTTCAATATTTAATGTTATGCAAAACTCTCTAAAACATGCATTAGTTGCAAAATTTTTATCGTTTGTAATGTAATCCTTATTCAAAGAGTGTCTCAAAACTTTTTTACTGCAAGTCTTGCATGAACATAATTGTAAAAGCACTTTGATACATGTACATATCATACATAATTAAAATTTTCAAATTATACAGGATGTGAAAGAGACACTGAATTTTTTTTTTAAGTGGATAAATTGCTGAAGCATACAATACACAGAATTTATGCCTATGTGCCGTGTGTTGTATATACTTGCAACTTCAAAAGCAATATTATAATCCCTCAAAAAGTTCTTATTTTCCAAATCTGTCAGAGTTAGACAACCCACATTCATATGATTTGGACACAAAAAGCTCAAGACAGATGAATGCTGATGCCTTCCCATTTTCCTGACACAACAGACACATGATGTAATAATTTATCGTTTCCTTGTAAGAAAAATATCGGGGTAAGCTAATACCACATACCTTTTATGGATTGTACACATGCATGGATTGACAGTTTTGTCTGTGAAATATAGCACTTTAGTGGAGTTTTGGCTTTTACTGATATTCCCATTTGGTGGCCCATCTAGCTGGTTGACAGAAAAACCTACAATATTTGACTCAATTATACACAACTGTAATACAAAATGAAAATAAATAATGCAGTGAGTAATCTTTCTTTTCAACATCATGTTATGATTTACTTTTCTTCCTTTAAATTTATAGATTTACATGGATAAATACCAGGTACACGTATGCATTCTGTATTTGAAATCTCATTTCAACATTAACCATTTATGGAGTTATTCTACTTGCATGCAAGACCAAGGTTAATAATGGTGGAAAGTGGGCACTTTGAACAAGATCACACAAATGTCCCCTTTGACAGATTACCTCCTTGACCAGAATATGGTGTAGTAAAGAAATATAGTACCTTGAATCCATCAAAACACAACAAATTAAGTCCACCCATTGTGATCCACCACCAAGGTATTATGTGATCACTGCAAACTAAATACACTCACTTGTACTACCTGGTATAGCTGTAATAGGTGATCGCCTAACATCACCCGTGGAGTCAAAATTGATTCTCCGTGAAGAATTATTGGTGTAAGAATTCTGCAATAAATGAAACACCTAGCATAGTTAATCTCAGCTTTCAATTGACACATGATGGATGAAAAAGATATTAAGAATGCAAATGAGAGAAATTGCACTTTGGAATCTTATTTCATCAATCATTTATCACTGGTCTAAAGTAAGTTTACAATGAAAGATAGGAAAAAATCCATCATTAAGGGAAAAAAAATAAAAACACTTTATATAAAATGCTTTCATATAATGAGTGTTATAACGCTTTGCGGAAGTGCTAAATGTGATTTTACATCTGTGAACAATAAAAAAATTCTTAGCCAAATCCAATTAAATACTACCCCTATTTTTTGCTCTTTTTCCCCCTTTTTACTACACACCTGGTGACTTCCATTACTGGATGTACTGTTATTTTGGTGGTTTTTCTCTAGGAGGGAGGACACGCTTTGTTCTAAGGTGTCCAGGGTGTGGAGTTGTGGATCCCCTCCCTTAAAGCTGACCCGTAAACTGTTCAGGGCGTCCCTCACAACCTGATGGTCATCTACACTACCCTGTCAAACAAATAATGGAGTTTATCATTAACATGAAATGTTACCCTAACTCTTATGATTATTCAAAGCAAAAAGTACATTTGTAAGTAAGATACTAACAATTATACCAAAGTTTGCTATGCCAAATCAGATTAATAAACCATTTCAATTTGAGAAAGTTATAAAGGAATAAAAGATACTGATGTCACTAATAGTTATATCTCTTATCAGAGTAGTGTTGAACCTTAAGAATTCTTCTAAATCACCAAATAATAAATTAAGGAATTCTTCTGGATGCATGTTGAATTACTAAATAATGAATTGGCATCAATGTTTTACAAATAATCACATCTTACTTGTGAAGACACTGAGGAATCTCTATCTGATGAAGACAGAATCTTTCCCTCCAACTTTGCCATCCTTTTATCTTGAACTGCCACTTTTGCCTTCAAATTGGCCTGCAAAAACAGCGATGTACATGTATTATTTACCATGCATCTAAAAACTATTTCCTACAATCATTCAAAGTTTTTAACTTTCTACTGTGGGCACAGGTGTTCAAAGCACAATTATAATACTGTAGATCACTATATTTTCGCGACACTTTATTTTCGCGAGAGAGTCATCGACTCTTTATTATCGAGACATAATTTTCACGAATTGTGGTTATTCTTCTATATAATCTTAAGGAATACTATTATACGCGAGAATAAAATTTTCGCGAGCTCACTGTCTCGCGTAATTATGCGAAAATAAAGTTCTCGCGAATAAAAAGTGATTTACAGTACATCTCATTTAGAGAAAATGCTTACCCCATGTTCTCCCACCACCCTCAGTCGGTCGTGAAGTTCAGAGATTTTTTGCTTTAGAGCTCTAGTGATTGACTCCTTCTCCTGGATCTGCATTTGTAGGTCATTCTGAAGTTGGTCAATTCTTTGGTCCCTTCTAGCCATGTCCCTCTGTAAAGCATATCAAACAAATTATTGTTAACCAATACTACCAAAGAGGCACACATTTCAATTTTCTTCCATCATCGATCAAAGACAACTGAACCTTATTCAAAAAGTGTCAACAAATGTTTCATGCTTGCATTTAAAGTACATGCATAAATGTATTCTTACCTTTAGATCTAATATCGTCTTGTCTCTTTCTTGTACATTTTTCCTCAATTCAATCTGGAAAAAAAAGAGATAACATGACCTTGTTTTTTTGTACACGGTTAAGGAAATTAATAATAAATTTTTACAAAACTCTAGGATTAATTCTTTTTTTTTTTTTTTACCTTTTCTAATTCTGTATTTTGCTTGTCAAAGTCCCTCCGTAAGATTTCCTGCTTTAGTTGGCTGATTGTTTCATCCTGTTCTGATAGTCTTTGCTGTAACCCTCCCTACAAAACAATGTCAGCCAATCAGTGTTCCATCCATTGAAAATTAGAACATCATCTCCATCGTAATTAGAATGTCCATCTTCATTGCTTCATCGTAATTAATACGAACATAAATGAAATGTAAGGGATTCAAAAACCTCACCTTATTTCCCTGTAGTAGCATACATTCATTCTTTGTCCGAGACAAATCTTCTCGTAAATCGTTTTGTATTATTGTTGACTGTAGTAACTGACTTTTTAATATTGCCTGAAAATGAGATCAGAAATATAAGTCAATGGTAAAACCTTAAACAAGATCACAACAATTATACATCCCTTTGTGAATACTAGTACTGGAGGCACTGGAAGAATTCATATTTGCCAGGGTTTAGTAATCAAATTCAGAAAATGGCATGGTTTTAATTTTCAAATTACTTGACAATACAAGATTCCAGCAGCAGAAAAAAAACGTGCCACAGTCACAAATTTAAACAATTGATAAATCTAGTCATGCAGTTCAATTTTTATCTGGTCATTAAAATATTCCTTACACATTACTGCTTGTAAATGATAGTCATTCACTCATGACAATAACTCCAGTCACTTACAATTTGTTCCTCTGGACTAGACCCAATCATCACAGATTTATCTCCCTCTTCACCATCAGGTGGCTCTCCACATAATAACTGTACAACATAATAATAGCATTGTGAATTGGTTATTTTTTTTTTTGCCATAACAAGCATAATTAAACATAGATAGAATGAAGAAGAAAATACATGTATAAGCATGAAATGAATAATTAATCCCTATTTTTTCTTCTTAAATTTCATTAAAGATAAGTAATCTTTCAAAAACACCAACTCAATGTGATTACCAAGTACTATTTTTTTTCACAGTTCACAAAAGAAAACAGGAGCAAGTCAATTTTAATGACTTTGCACTGCTGTATTTAAATAATTCATGGCAACATTTACAGTAAAGCTCATTTAGTACGAACACGGATATTAAAAATTCACGGATATAGCGAAGTTTACCTCAGCTAAATAAATTTAAAGAATTCCTTATACTGATCAGGGCTCCCACTGGACCAAAAATATTTTTCGCCACTTTTCGCGACAAAAGGAAAGGCATACTTACATCTGATTTCCAGACAATGCAATGCACTTTCTCTTATTCATTTTTTAAAAATTATATTTATAACAGGCATTTATTTTAAAATTGTTATGTTTAAAGCTTATGATAGTATCCATTAAAAAAAAAAAGAATGTTGAAAAAATACAATTAATTTGAATTGATATCAGGCAACTCTTGACAGAAAATGCCCTCTTGATTACAATTTTTTTTCGCCTGGGAAGGGGGGGGGGGGCTATAGACCTAGTAAAAATATATGAAATTTTTTAAAAATGCTAGTTTTCATTTCATTAATTAATTGTGAAAAGAAGTAATTTAAAAAGTAGGTCCCTAATGAAAAATAGGTTAACAAACTTTATTTTATCAACTTGGAGACTCCAGGGTTTAATATGCAAGCTCATGTAAATGTACATAATTCAGAGTAATTTACTATTCTGTTTTCAATCCAATTTCTTTTTCACTCTTTTTCAGTTTATTGTTTAATGTACACATTTTTTATTTTTCACTAGATAAAATTTGAAGCCATTCTTTACAATTTTCGTCACGTTTCCCTACTTTCGGTTTAAAAAAAACGATCTACATAGATCCATATTTTGTTGATAAAAATCTTTTTTTTATAAACTTCATCTTCTAATAACACTTTATCCCCCCTTGTTTAATCAAAATTATATTATTTCAAGCAATTTTGTAACCCTATTTTGCTCAAGGCTAGTTACCTAGTCAGCTGTGTTCGTTCAAGCGAGACGTGATTTCCTACATGTAGGTTTCGGTTTTCACACCTCTGCTGCATTAAATAAACAGAGGGACCTATCTGCATACATTGAATAAACAAAGGAGCTAACCAGGACTACTCAAATTTTGTACATGGTACATCTAAAAAATTCATTTTCGCCACTTATGAATTTTTTTTCGCCACTTCTGAAAAAAATTCGCAATTGGCGACAATGGCGAATCACAGCTCGAGCACTGATACTGATATAACGAATTACTGATATAGCGAAGTAATTTCATAGGTCCCAGTGACTTCGTTATAACCAAGTCTTACTGTACCTCTTTGCTGAAAAAACTTACCAAGTCTTGTAATTTGAGTAAGTCATCTTTGGTATGTTTCATATCATCATACACATCTATGTATTCAGAAACTAGGTCATCAAAATGTGAGCGTTCCACATAGTTAGACCCTGAGTCCTCTAATTCTGTCCCACTGTCCTTTGCTGTAAGACATTTCATATACATGAACTTAATTATCACAAAAATTGAGAAGAAGGGTTAATTTTTAAACTTGAATTGTAACTGGCTCATACATTCATAGGGTGTTTAGAGCAACATTAAAAGGAACAATTATGAGCATAGAACATGCAATTTTTTTTTTACATTAAGTATATTTTATATGATCTATCTTTTTTTAATACCTGATATATGATCAGAGGAATGGCTTTTGGAGAGGGGTGTACCCCTGATTGCTGGATGCTGGGTCATAGAGCTGGGTACTCGAGCACTAGGAATGGGGCTTTTGTCAGCACTGGCTCCATCCCCTTCATCCCGCCCAAAGAGGGATTTTCTTTGGTCCCCAAAACTTTGGTCTGAATCACTTAGCTGGTCTGAACTGCTACCATGATAGGTTTTTCTGAAAATAAGACATCATGTAAAACATTTGAAAAGACTTTGTTCTTCAAATTCTGCTTTTTGGTTTGCAATGTTGCTTCTCACAGCAGCTTCACTGCACAGTATTAAAGTAAAAAAATTAAATTTTAGTAAAAAGCTTTGTTCTAATTTCAACCTTAAAAACAAACCTCCTATCAGCGTAGTTGGTGGGTGGTCTGTTTCGCCTGAAGCTATTACCAGCCTTGGCAGCATTTCTGCGGGCTTCTGTCAATGCTGCAGACGCTCCCTAAAATCAATACAATATCACCATCAACATCTGTGACATTGCTCTTAAATATTCAAATGAATGTCAAATTCTCTTCTATCAATACAATGACCTCTCATCAGTCCATTATTTCTGATTAGCATACACTGGAAATGTTGTTAATTAGAACATTAACTAAATATAAATTCATTTCTGACCTTTTCCATGATTAGCTATAGGCAGATAAATTGGCAGTCTATCAAATACTCATTAACTTTGACCTTAAGTCAGGAAACATTGACCTATAGCTTGCAAACTTTGACCTTTACACTCTATTCACCTGAACAAGACCAGTCATTGCAGATCCTGAGGGTCTCCTTTGGTGGGTGGAATGTTTCACACACTGGGGCTTGAAATGAGCAGCCAAGGCCAAAATCAGCCTCATGATGCTCTTCAACTTGCCCTCCACAATGTCTGAAATAGAACAAAAATTCAGACATGTTTACCCTTCAGCTGAAATGAAACACACTGTTTACAGTTCAGATTGATTTTTTACTATCACAATTGAACTGATTTCACTGCATGCAAATTTTCCACCCATTCCCCAGGATATAAATTTCGATTGCTGCAGAATTCAATAGTGAAGAAATAACATTAATTTGGCTGTAGGGATATATATTTATTGTTAAGCAATAATTCTTTTCATCTAAGCAAAACAATTATTGCGGTTTTATTTTACTGTATATACCTTTAGCGTTTGTGTGGTGCATGCGGATTCGATTTTCGGCCATGTACTGTAACACTCGATCAACATTTTCCCTCATTTCTGTTGTTGTGGAAGGACATTTGTGAATTCCATTCAAATGTTCACCAGCTAAAAAGAAATGGTAACCACTTAGAAGACATTGTATAAATAATGCTTATATAAGTTTCTATTATTAAAAAAAATACAGAAACAAGCAAATACACAGAGCTGGCCAAGTTTAACTTTGCCAAGTACCACTTTTTCCCCCCAGATCAATATGAAGATGCACTTTACTACATTGTATTACAATACTAACTACAGATGTTGATACCTTCTAAGACACATAATATATACTGTCATCATATTTTTTGTCAATCCCAATGACCTTGAAATATATTGCTGACACTCTGGATAGTCCGATACATGTATAACAAATTACACCTATAACGAAGGAAAATTGTCTATCCCTGGCAATTCATTATAGGTGTGTTTTAATGTATATTCTTTAATTGTAAAATGATACAGACATACTAATTTTGCCCATTCTTGATGATGAATAAAGTGACTAGACAGTAAGATCCATTTCTTGTAATCAATACTGTTTAGGAGTCTTTCAAATATTGAATTCAAATATGGTTACTGATACTTGAAATGATTATCATATCATATCAATTTCGAAATTCAAATGTCTCTAAAACAAATCAATAACAAAATGCTCTTTTAATGACACAGATTATAGCAATTTTTTGGGTGAAAAAAAATAAATAATATAAGTAACAAAATCCCTGTGAAATATGAACTTTTAATGGATTCAATTGGATTCTTTTAAAAATTTTACAACAGTTTACTCCAAATTGTTACCTGGGTATTTTCCCTTTACACTTAAAATTATTACCTTTTCAGATCGAGTATGCTCTTAAGAACTTCCTTTAATCATATTTTCTGATCTCTAATAGCTCTGTTGACATAGATTTTTATCTCCAAAGCAATTATCTATTGAGATAATGACTACTCCCCGCTGTCAATAAGGTAGGTCGATCAGATTTAAAAACCTCTTGCTTTCAATGAACAATAAACAAGATCAATGTCAGGTAGACATACTACACCTGCTAAGGCCCTCCTAATCTATTTCAGGGCTACTACACAGTGTGTCTTTATCTCCTTTTACTATAACATTAATCCCCAAAATCAGATTAATGTACTAACTTGGTCAGGGCTTTTCTTAAATGGCTAGTTTACTTGTAGGTAGCCATTGAATCAAAAGTAAATTCTTTGAGCAGGAGAAATATGACTCAAAGCATAATTTTTGAAAAAAAAATATATACCTAACTCTAATTATATTATGTGCAACTTGCTAATAATCATTTACAAAGATAACATTCAAATTGAAAAGATTTTAAAATATATCAGGATTTCAAAATATTTCTTAACCTTATATTTTATCTTAATATGGAGCTGAAAATGGTAATCAATTATTCTTTTAAAGGATCACTGATTATCATTTTCAGGGTTATATTGAGTAGTATTAATTTTTAAATTAATAAAGTTCACCAATGCTACAGTAGCATTTGAAACATAAATTGATTTTTGAATACACATACCATTTATAATTCATGAATCAAAAATAAATGTCTCAGTCTATATTTAGTTCAGCTTAAGGCAGAAACTCTTTAAAATATATGTGTAATCAAATTATATATGGTTACTTATTTATAAGCTTCAAACAGTAAAATTATTTCTGGTACATGACTTTAAAAAAACATTCAAACAACCAAAAGTCCAAGGGGGCAACTTCTTTTGAAATGTTATAAAATCAACTATATACAGTAGTAAACTACAGTTCAATCTCATTATTTCAAACTTGTTGGGACAAGAAAAAAGTGAGAAATATTCAAGGAGTCAAAATATCAGGGGCAAAATAATGTAAAATAAGTGGTTGGGGCTTTAATTCACTTTGTCATTTCCATGGTATTTGATATCTCAGTGTTCAAGATTCCTTCAGTTCAACTGTTATAGACAGTAGTGTCTAACTAAGACACACTATCAGTAAAGGAATATGGTGGAATGGTTGCTTTTTTTTACTGATTACTTACAGACGATTTTTATTTGTACCATATCAAATGCCCACTCTGTCCCTCATATGGTGGGATGGTGGCCTTTTTTGACTGATTTTAACTGATTTCTTAATACAAAAAATTTCTAACAGCTCCGCTATGGCCACACCATCCCTCATGTGATGGGATGGTGGCCTTTTATGACTGATTTTACTGGTTACTTACAGACAATTTCTATCAGCTCTGCTATGGCCACACCATCCCTCATGTCATTTCTCAGGTCTTCGATCTGACGCACTCCTGGTTTCTTCTTCAGCTGCGAGTTTACCCATGCTACATAAGCATGCAGCTGGTTCTGTCAAAGAAAAGGAAAATATTTAATTTCTTTTATCTCAATTTTTAAAAAAAAAATATGCATTGGTTAAACATGGTTTATTTCATAAATTGATCAGTCAAAATCCATCAAGCACTTCTTTAACAGTAATTCTTTAGTTTAGTGTTTATCAGAGTTATATTAACCATGACAAGTATGAAGATCCACCAATTTTGATGCAAGATGTTCACATTATCTTTCAGCTCAAAAGAGAAACAAGTACTGTACATGTAACAGTTACATGTATTAAACACATTCCCTTTGACAGTAATGTACACATATTTTCTGTTCACTGGAAAACCAGGTTACCTGTCTTACTAATTCTCGTTAATGAACCTATCTGATAATCATTTTCATCATGTCTCCTATAAATTACAGATAAAGAGCATTCTATATCATAGCGGAGAAGACTAATAGACTATTACAGTAATACATGTAGAACATGCGCCAAGTGGAAAGCTTTTATCAGTAACATGCCATGCTTCTTGGTACTTGTATATGCTTCCATTTCAACTACAAAAACATGCCATATTTTGCAAATTCAGAGATAACTGTGTAATTTATTGAAAAGGGTCCCCAAAAAGAATCTGCATAGTTTTCTTAACTTCTTTCATCTCTCAGTAACCAAATGCAATATATCAGTTGTAAATCTACATTTAAAACCCAAGCATGATCTCAATAAAACTCAAATATCTTTTCTTTTGTCAGTTTTATGACACAATTACTGCTCATATTAAATAGACCTTTTTTCCATTTAACTTCACTTGCAAATCTATTACGTTCAAACAAGTTCTTCATAGTTTTCAATTTAAACCATTCAAAGTGAAATTGAAAAAACTTCAATCGAGTGAAAAAGGATCTATCTTGATCGATGATTAGGTTTGAGGACGAGGGCAATTCGAGATCATGTTTATCTAGCTCTATAGCCAGTCCCCCCAATAATAGAGACCATTGTGTAACACGCCTTACCACAAGTGGGTACTAATAATATCACCCATAATGCAGTCTTTGTAAATACACAGAAAACAAACAATTTGATATGATTCATAATGACTGCATACAGGTCCCGTTTATTTAAATCATAAAAGATCTGCCTGTAGGTTTATTTTTTTGTGTGTGTAAGGGAGACAACTTTATCATAGCCTCCTATCACAAAAGGGGACAAATCAGTTTGTATAAATTAAGACAGAGTGCAGATTCTTATGGATAGTTCACAAGTTTGTAGATCCATGTTTAGAATGCCATAAACAGTTAATATTTTGTTGATTGTTTAAAGCTATTATTAAGTCTATAGGTACCCAGTAATCAATATCTCTTGAAAACAACAAGTGTGCCTTTTTTCTTTCTTACAAAAGATTTAATTTTTGTTACACTAGATTCATTATCATACAAATGAATTATGAAGAAAGAAGTTCTCTATCTTTCAAACATTGGTATATTTAAACATGCATAGACATAATTTGTTTTGGAAGCCCTGGTGATGTGCACAATGTTATGCAGTATCCCAGAACAAGAGCAACTTCTGTACGCAATATTGATCTCTTACAATGCAGACAGAAATTCTTATTATGTTTTACTAGATGAGTCATTTCAAAATATAAGTCAGCGTATATACATTGACAGCCAAATTAAGGTACAACCCAACCTTTTGTGTTGGAAAAAGATCTATTTTCATATTTCACCATTATTTTTTCAAAGTCACAAGAATTTGATGAATGATTTTTGTTTTGGTATCTAACATACATTACAAGGGTCAACATCTAATATTGAAGTAGACAAAGTATACAATCCATGCAAAAGGCTATGATATATCACAGAAATGAACCAAAGAAAAAAATGTGAACAGAGAGAGAGAGACTGATATTCTCACAGTACAGATACTAGCGGTCAGCCATTCAGTAACTAACAGTAAGTCATTCAGTGACTAGCAGTCAGACATTCAGTAACTTTCAGTAAGACTTACTTGCCACTCCTCCCATGATCTGGACCCCTCGTCCTCGGGGGTTTTGGAGGGAGAGCTAGACTCTGACGACATCTTGTAAAATAAAATCCAACACCCAACTTTATAAGTGTCTCTCTATACCCCCATCACATTTAAAGAGTAACATTATCATTCCAAGAACTCCAGATTATGTAATCTCCATTTGCATCCTTAATGCATATTATATTACTAAAGACGAAAAAAAAATCCAATTTCACAGTCAGTTATTTTCCAATTTGCTGTTTATGTCCTATGAAATGGAGCTAAGATGAATTCCTAAATTGAAAGAAATTCCTAAAGCTTGGCAAATGTGACAACATTTTATCATCCCATAAAAAACTAAACTAGGCATGTAGGTTCCTGTTGAAAATTGAATTTAAATAAACACCAGTCCTGCAATGACACTCCCCGTAAAGTCTTTTGAAAATGAAACCCCCAAATTGTCACTTCAACATCAGATTTCTTGTCTATCCTTCAATTATATCCATAAAAATTTCAGTGTATTGAATTTAAATGGCCAGAATTTCCCTTAATGTACATGACCCAGCTACTTAGTGCAATAAATATACCACAAGTTGTCTGCTCTTAGACTAAATATACTTTGGAAACAAATGTAAATATTTTATCTTCGTAATACAAGGACTGGATTTATTTATTAAAGCTCTAACATCACACATATTCTTTGGAATTTTTCTGTTGACTTTAAAACTTAACTGAACAATAAAATCATTATCACATAGACATACTTATACACTTGTTCAAAAAATGTTTAAAACCTTTTCAGAAGTCAAGGTCACAAGGTCATTGATCTTGGTGTCATTTGAAGAACTTCATTAGTGGAGTATGCACACCAAATATGAAGTCTCTATCTGTCATGGTTCAAAAGTTATGGAGAAAGTTTGTAAAATCTATTTTTAGCATAAAGGTCACAGTCAATGTTACAAGGTCATTGACCTTGGTGTCATTTGAAAGAGCGTCATTGGTGGAGTATGCATATCAAATATGAAGTCTCTATCTGTCATGGTTCAAAAGTTATGGAGAAAGTTTGTAAAATCTATTTTTAGCATAAAGGTCACAGTCAAGGTCACAAGGTCATTGACCTTGGTGTCATTTGAAAGAACTTCATTGGTGGACTATGCATACCAAATATGAAGTCTCTATCTGTCATGGTTCAAAAGTTATGGCGAAGGTTAAAGTTGACAACAGACAGACAGACAAACAGACAAACAGATAAACAGACAAACGGACAGGACAAAATAATATATTGTTCCTATCGATCCGGGCACATAAAAAAATTGAATCTATTTCAATACCATCACAGATAAAGTTTTAAAATCTGTTACCAGATATTAAAAAAAAACTCACTTCCTCCATCCTTTCTATTTCCTCCCAGGAAAAACCCTCTCCACAAAAAGACAAGAGCATAGTGTTAAAATCCCTGGGCATTACACAAATAAAACTCACAGGAAACAACACTTGTTCTGCCAGTCCCAGACGCCTTAACTGGCCATAAACTGACCCCCTTAAATACTGAAGCAGCCCGACTTCTAATGTGACATTTTGTCCTCAGAACACACAAATTATTAATAAAAGCTTCCTAGAACATAAGGACTTGACATCATGATCCTGATCATGTCTCATACAGTTTCTTTGTTATGTGCTTTGTCCATGTTCTGCATTGTGCAGATGTGTGAAGGTACATATCATATTTACAGATCAGTTGATAATTGCACATCAAGCTCATGAATGTCATTCTCTCATGAACATCATCTCCATCATTACACATTAACGTCTATACTTATATATCCTTTTTACTATCTCTACAAACACTTGGACCAATTAACTGGTCATTATTGCAGTCAACAAACTAAACATATCATAAAACTGTAAATACTACATGTGATTAAGAGCATTTTTATTAACTGCATTTGTTAGTTCTTTTACTATACTATAATGCAAAACAAAACATTTCTAGTAAACACATTGTAAACTGTTTCCAAACTATCTTGATTTTACCGGTAAATGCTTATGACTGGAAAATTGAGAAGAAAAAAAACTTACTGGGTTGTAAGAAAAATTATATTACCATATAGGCATCAGAATTCATGTTTTATTGAGCTTCCACAGCAACCAATTCCAATGCAGCCAAAAATTTATATTCTTCTGTCCATTTATAGCATATTTACCCAGTCAATACAGCTCTGAAGTGCAGTCAGTTTAAGTGATAACCAAATCCACTTAGGAATGTGTGAAATACGGAAGACCCACTACTTCTCCAATGCACTTGATCTGACTTGTAGTAACGGTACTAGTGTATTATGCATCGGCACTCTGTTGACAACTTATGCAACAGTGCTTTAACATACGATATGATTTAATATACTGTTCAACTTCTTCTTAACTAATGAAAATCTTCTACTTGTTCAACTTCCTCAGGAGCAACTTAACATCATACTTAGGAAATAAAAAGCTCTTATCCACAAATGCACCTCCTTGCCTACAATTAGGGATTGAATCAGAATCAATGATATCCATAATCCATGTGAAATTTCTCATGCCCAAGTTTCAAAATATTATGAAGATATAGTATCCCTTGTTCTTATTATGAATTTACTGCAAGGTCTCTTTGTTGACTGTTGGACCAGCAATTAACCTAAAAACTTTGCCATTTGATGGAACTGTAATAAGGCCATATAAAATTGAAATCTTGGTTCTCAGGCCCGCGCGTATCCGTTTTGAGGTAGCCACATTGCCGATTTTATTGTATTTTTGATAAAATAAAAAGTTGGTGTTGCAAAAGACAACAAATTCCTTATTTGCAAAAAAAATAAACAACATGATTTGTTTCTTAGTTTAAGTAAAAGTGAAATATCACTTCCGGTAGTCATTTACAATGAGATTTTGGCTACTTCGTTTGAAAATACATTTAGGACATTACCTACGATGTTTACACGCTGTTAAGCAATGGATAAAGCAGAAAATTTTGGAAATGGAAAGTATATCTGTGATTTAAAAAGTTATCTTTATGTTAAAGAAAATTCGTGTTTAAAATTTTTGAAAAAAATACCTCCCTCATCTACTTTATTGCCAATAAAATGAAAAAACGAAATTTGCAGATTTCCAGTCCCGCATCTGTTTTGGAGAAAATTGGCCTGAGAACCAGGGAATTAAATTTAGATAGCCTAAGGTATTCAACAGGGCTTCTCACTTCCTAGCTCATGCAACAACATGACGCAGTTAGCGCAAAAAACCAGAGCAACAAAACTGACCTTCATATTTTTTCATTCTTCTGCCCTAATGACAAGGCAGTGCCAGATGATTTCAGAAGCTTACAACTAAATTCCTTATTTGCACAAACAAGTAAACAACATTTGCAATGAGCATCTGAGATAAGTAAAAGTGAAATATGATGTGCTTACAGCCTTTACCCCTAATCTTGACAGTTTCAAGTTGTAAGTGACCACTTTAGCATATACATTTAGAATAATGATCATAATGCTTGCCAATGCAAGACCGAATCATCTGGGTTTTGTTTTAGTCATTTAGTACACCAAAATGTGAAATTACTAGGTTGATTAGAAACAAGAGAAATGCTAAAATCAAACACTTTTTAATTACAAAAAAGAGCTACTTTGTGAGTCTTAAACATGTTGAAACATTATATGAATGTTGCCATATACAAGCAAAAATATGAAAGATGAGTGCATAAACGAATTCTTGAATTAACACGGCATAGTTTTCAGTTAAATCTTTGAACAAGTACATGTGCAGTTCATGTCTTTCCATACTTTAATATGTACTTATATCTGTTAAAATTCTACATAACAAGAACAACAGGAGACAACATAAACATGATGTAAACAGGTCCAGTACAATCACTAGATTTAGCTACGTAGGTAGAATTACCTACGTAGCTTTATTTACCTACCTCAGGTAGCTTTATTTAGCTATTTCAAGGTAAGTTTTCAAAAGTTTTCTTCTTATTAAAAAGAGACAAAAAGTCGCAATTAAATGACTATTGATATTTATAATAGGGAGGCTTTTCAAAACAATTCAAAGCAGAGATAGTTTACACATTGCTGCGTTTGGACAATTTAGAGCAAAACATGTAATTCCATTGTTTGGTTTATATTTGACCATACGGTGAGGTGTGGTGAGGCATGACTGAGTATGATTACTTCACATTGTGCTGAACGATTACCGACCTATTATCGTGTTAACCGGAACTGGACTTCTTTGTCATTTCATTCAAGGAGTAACTGTTCTAACTGTCATACATAACACACCCTGAGAAAAATGCTTTTTAATAGAAATAGATCAATTTGGTAGCTAAATAAAGCTACCTCAGGTAGGTAAATAAAGCTATGTAGGTAAATCAAGCTACGTAGCTAAATCTAGTGATTGTACCAGACCTGGTAAAGCAATAACACCTACAACTGCATCGTATACTTGAAAGTAAAATAATACGATTCAGATGTTCAACTACACCAGATATTTTGTTTCAATAAGACCACACTAAAAATTTTATATGATATGATGGTTAGTAACAAACAACAGGTGGCTAATGATATGAAGAGTGTGGTTCGTTGAGCATAATGATAAAACATTATCGACTAACACTTCAGTTCTCTTTCATACAAGATGTTAGATTTTAAAATTCAAGATAACTGATTAACAACAAATATTACCTCCATTATTTCATCTGTGATTTATTATATTCTATCTCAACTGCAAGACAGATCTATGAGACAGTCTGCATATTGACATTCCCATGTTGATGTGCACGCATGAAGAAGTTTGTTGATTTTTATTCAAAATGGCGGGTTGCCAGAAATCTCTACAACTGCATTTTAGCGTATTTAGCTGATAAACACTTTTTTCATAAACCACACAGAAGACCACATCTTTCCTTCATTTTTATATAACTTTTTAACATAAAAAGAAACAATTGCTATATTTAAAGTTAAAAATACAGAGATTTGAGACTACTAATTTCACTTCCGGTTGATTTTGAAAGTAGGGAGGTGTCATTATTTAAAAAGTTTCAGGATACCGCGAAATTCAAAAATACACGAAAAACAATGTGTAAAGAAATTTATTTCCCCTGTGGAAAGTTATTTCTTTGACAATATCCTTTTCCATACCAAGTTTTATTTATAGTTTTTATTTATTATCTGATTTTTGGGGATCCTTAAATTCGAGAGCTCACATATAATTATTTGGCTTTGTCTATCTGGCTAACCCCCCCCCCAACAAAAAATATCAACAAACAAACAAACAAACAAAAAAAACAAACAAACTTTGACCTTGGCTATATCAACTTTTAGACGGTTCCTAAGATTCATATTTCACTATTATGTATTCCTTGCAACAACCTTGTAATATACTAACGTTTTTTAATTCATGACCGTGGAGTTGACCTCCACTTAAAACTTAAAACAAACTTTAACCTTGACCTCCACTTTTGAATGATTGGTTCCATACTTTCTTTTACGTGTATATTTCTTGTGACAAGACCTTTCTTTTTATACAAATATTTGGACCTCTTGCCTTGACCGTGGAGTTAAACTTTTAAAAAATGGTAAACACAAGGGCTTTAAAGTGGTTTAATTGGTCCGAATACCTTGACTGTATTTTCATAAAAAGGTGTTTAATGTTTGCAAAAATCATGTTTAATTTTTTTTTTCTCAAAAATTACATTTTGTATTTCTTGTGACAAGGCTTTCTTTTGGGTGCAATCATTTTTAAATTTTGACTTCATTACCGTGACATTGATTTACTTTTTTAAAAACTTTAATTTTGCCATAAATTCTGAACGGTTGGTGCTAGACTTTTATGAATATTTCTTGTGACAAGACCTTTCTTTGAATGATTACAACATTTTTAACCTAAAACCTCGATCTTGCAGTATGATGTCATACGGGGGCATAGGTGTTTCCCAAAACACATAGAAATCGATGACAAAAATGGAGATTTCTTTCTTGAAATCAGCTTGTTGAATCAGTCATTTTAATCAGATATCGTCCTATATCGATTAGACATTTTATTGGCGTTTCTTAGAGGGAGAAAACTTGTGCGGCATAACTGAATAGTATTAGGGTAGGTATACTGTTGGGTTATCCTCAAGTACCCATGGTTAGTTAAATTATGTCAACCAGTCTGATTCAAAACTCGCCCTTTCCCTTTATACCGTCATGACGGGACTTGCTTCAAGACTGTTATGATGATTGAATTTTTTCCTTTAACGAATTTAATTTCTGAAAAATTGGGATTCCCATTATCTGTCTCTTTAAACATCCCCGTGCGGTCAGCGTAACCTCGCAGTCATCGATGATTAGAAACACATGTGGCGGATTCACACGGTGTTGCAAAGTCATAAACATTCTTGATCTTGATCATGTTGATGCCAGTACATGTATCTATATCATCTATTCAGGGACGAAATAAATCTGATTTTTTCATCTAAGTAAAACTATTTCTAAAATGTTATTGTAAAGTTTTCACCATATAATAAACATATCTTTAGTTTGCAGTATTAGAGGGATATTCATAATCGAAATCTAGACATTATTAGAAATAGTCTAAAATCAAAGTTTAATTCAAATTGTTTCGTGGGAAAATTATGATTTTTTTAATGAAACATTATATTGCAGTCGCCATATGCACCTTTATTGTTTAAATCATGTACTGTAATCTAATCATTTAAAATAACAAAAACGTAGATTAGCATCGATCTCCAATAATCTTTTCGGAAGGTTTCTACTACCAAGATTTAATATAATTTTCACTCTCCGACTCTCACGACGCTCTTAATTGCCACCCTTATTTAATTATTGATATAAAGGAGTAAGAAAAATCGATACACATTTAATATTAATATAATGTTATGTGTCGTTAAGTCTGAAGCCCCTCAGATGCAAGCATCCTGTCATAAATCTAGATTCCCATGAGCTGAGGTAAAAATATAAAGGCAAACTGATCTCTTTTATGTCCCATACAGGTAATATCGGATTTGTTGCTCACAGGTAGAGAAGTTCAGACAGTGATTGCATGTCGTTTTACAATTACTAACACTCTTTCGCCTCTGAGGTGCAGACTATCTTGTCAACTGGCGACCGAACGCAATTAAACGTTGATCGATAGATTGTGAAATCATGTCTGTGATGTCCGTGATTGCCCTCGACATATTTTATTTTATTTTTTTCTGTGTCGACGTATTAGCTGGCCACCTTTATTTCTAAATATTTTTGTTTTTTGTGGAAATTGAAACATTTTTTTTTCAACCTTTCCACAATAACAACGACCACCCAAGTAAATGAAGAATCAAAAATTATCATGATTCATTATTAAGAAATACTGAGGTCGAGAAGTATATATCATTAAATTAGTTAAAAAAAATGATGGTCATTTACAGTGCTTGGGGTTTACTTTAGATTGTAACCAGATTGCACTTGAGTAAAATTGTTTCAACCACTCGTTAAAATTTGTACTAGGGCCAAAAAACATTTCCACAAATGTGCCTCAAATACTTTGTCAAATGGACAAAAACAAAGTTTGATTACTCTAAGATATTCAGTGTTATGTTTACATATAGCTTAATTCTTTAAAGAGAAACTCTTGTTTAAATATTGACCAATTTTCGTTTCATGAACTGGGCATTTTAAACAATACACCGCGTGTGTGCACTCAGTCTTAAGTTTTTCAGTTTGCTTTTTGTTTGTTCGATTTTGTTATTTTTAAAGGACCGTTCAAATTTCACTCAATTCATTCTTTTGAAAACAAATGAACTTTATATCTTCTTTCAGTGATCTTCTTTTCGTTCACTATCCGAGAAATTCCTTTCTTTGCATTCAAACCGAAGAAAAATATGTTGCCAGAATTTATTGGGGTGTTACGTTGTATGACTATATTTACCACTTTTTATTTAACCCATACACACAATTTGATTGACTGCTGGCTTATATCACGATTCCACATAATTACTAATTAACCACAGATACATAACTATATAATGCTTAAAGCTAATAAGATTTTCTCAAACAATACTAGCACCATTTAACATGCAAACAAAATCCGATTAATCATTATGTGTATTAAGTCATATTGAAAAATACTCTTACAAGAATTTTCCCAAGGCTTTGTTGCCAAATTTTTCTGTCTGTTGCATATTTCAATGCTTTGTTCAATTTGTATTCTAGTAATACAGGACCTCTGTATTATTCAATATTATTAGTTTTATTACATTGATATTTGAATGTATTATAAACCGATTCTCAAAAAAGCAATTAAAACGACCCCTTCTAAATTTTATGAATATCTTTAGAAAGTTTGAGTTTGAGTAAAAGTCGGGCTTTCTCACTCCTCAGGAAGGTATTCGTTAATCATATTTATACTTACTTGTTTTTGGTCATAATTTGAGTTAGACATTCCATTGGAATCAGACTCCGTATCTGTCAATGAAGGGGTGGATGGAAGGGGGGTGTTTGACAGCTCGGAGCTCTCTCTGGAGTGACCCCCTAAATATCTATTATCCCTCGCCATGGGGGAGTTTGATTTCAGAATAGATAACTCCACACCAATTTTCACACGCGGGGAAAGACGAGATTCCAAACTAGGTTTGATAGATTTGGCACTTTTCTGGTGTAAGTTGTTAAAATTTCCATCACTTCTTCGATATTCGGGATTATTTTGACAATGGGGTGATCCCATTTGTTTTACTGTTTGAGACATGATCGACATCTCCGCTAGAATAATGGAGTGAAAGATACCCAGTATTTACGATGCTTAGAAAAATTCCTCCTGAATGACCATCGCATTAAAATCCCCTGATAAAATCTACTCCAGAGATCGTAAGCCCTCTTCAAACTGAATCAAAACCCAGTAGCCGGCGTAACACGTCAATTGTAATAATCCACAAGACATACAAACATCGCTGATGTAATTATAAACATAACTAAAAAGAATACATGTCTATCATAATAAACTTAGTTAAAGTGACTGCCAAGGTATAAACACAAATATACTATTTACACATGTGGGCTCTGGCCACGGAGGGTAATAAAACAATCACAATGTATACACTTGACCAACGGGCAAAACCAATGACCCTGGTGCCATAAACAAGAATAATCCTAGGGGCATATTACGATTTCCCATTTCTCTGAGACAAATGAAAAGAAAGCTGACACTTTCAATCACACGCTAAAACTATCGCCGCGGTTCGCTTCATTATGGTTCCCATTGACCCCAGCGGTCGATTCCGAAGCTATGCGCCAATGAGAAGGCAGTATTTCAAATGGAACGTGTTAATCAATTTACAAATGGATATTATCGTTAATAATTTATCACACTCCAAGTGTTTACATTTTTTAAACCACCAAACTAACACGGATAAAGTATTTTTTTTTTTCAAAGAAAAGATATTATAATGTATTATTGGGCCAATATGGAGAAGGGAAATGCAAATAGTATAATTGACTTTATCCATGTAACAACAGATGTGCAAGGGTTACAGAAATCGTGTAATTAATTCACACGTGTGACAAGAATAAATTGAATTTAAATAGCATGAAGTAGACTTGATTTCCTGTCTTCCGGGGGCTGAGAACAATGCGGGCGACAGTGAGGGGTTACGGGGAGGATAGGACACTTTGATTGTCCCTGCTTCAAAGGTTTTTAGGTTAACGTGAATTAAATTGTTAATTATCAGTATAGGTACATAACTACCTCACCGTGTTCTGGAATCGGTATATAAACACGAAGAGTAAATAACAAATTTCAAATGAGGTCACAAATATGGCATGCAAAACGTTTCAATAATATATTTTTTGTTTTCTATGTTTTTAATTGTTCACTTCAGTATTGTGTATTTCACAATTGTATTCATGATTTCATAAATTCTTCCCCTATATCATGTAGTATCGAGACTTCGCGGAGAACCAATATTCCAGACAGAATATGTAATCTCTTTGATTTGAAGAAGTATAGCCCGGATAAATTTTATTTTCTAACAAAATGTAATCTGTATAAAACCTGTAGACATGATTTTCTAAAAAAAATTATTGGAATTTCAAATTTACATATAAATGATTTAAATGTTCTATATTTAAATATAATTCATTTCCCACGTCAAACTGTGAGTTTCATATATACCCAGCTAACACAAAAACATTTTAAAAATGTTTTAAAAACATTTTCAAAATGTTGCGAAAACATTTTTAAAAAATGTTTTAATCACGTGATTTTGTATGGTTTTTTAAACGTTTTTAAAACATTTTTGTATATTTCAGCACAATGTTGTCAGAACATTTTCTTAAAATGTTGCAAAAACATTCAAAAATGTTTTAATCATTTGTATGGTTTTTTAAACGTTTTTAAAACATTTTAGTAAAATATTTCAGCAAATGTTTCCGGAACATTTTCTTAAAATGTCACAAAAACATTTTACAACAATGTTTTAATCACGTGATTTTGTATGGTTTTTTAAATGTTTTTAAAACATTTTATAAAATATTTCAACAAATGTTATCATAACATTGTTTTCAAATGTAACAAAAACATTTTTAAAAATGTTTTATTCACGTTTAATTTGTTTGGTTTTTAAAACGTTTTCAAAACATTCAACTCAAGGTTACAAAAGTATTTTTCCTGAAAATTTACTTTATATCATTAAATAATGAAATATTCATATTTAAAAAAATAAACAAAAATTATATTTAATTTTTGAATCTTTAATACAAACCCATATTCAATATGTTAATCACATTTAAATTCCATTCTCGGTACAAGTTTTAATTTGTTTTCTTTCAAGTCACCGAGTTTTTAAAGGTTGAAAACGGCGTCTAATCCATTCACTGAATTTTAAGAGAACAGAATCACAGAAATCCTATGTTCACTGTTAACATGGTAAAGGTAGAACAGAGCGGCGGATCTATAAGCACTAGTTAGACTCACATACACTGAAAAGACTGATTAGGAATCCACCCCTCGGAGAGAATAGCACAGTCTGTAAAGAAAAGGAAAATTATGTTTGTATCAGCGTTCTACATCAAATGTAATCAATGGAAATATACAAAAAATATTTTTAAATAATAATTATATCAAATAAAAGTTCTTTCCTCATTGGCATTGAAAAAAGCAGAAAAATAATTACTATGACAATATTATTGAGGAGTAATAGTATTTACGTACACCTTTGCCTTCACCAAAGGCGGGTCTTTTGAATGTGGGAATTTGAAAATACGGATATGCAACCAGTTGTAAAGAAATTTCATTTTTAAATTTATTGTTTGATGATTAACATTATACTTGAAACAAAGATATAATTGTTTTTATAATATTAAATCAAATACAAGTATATAATCTTAATGCTTTGTCATTGCTACATACATTTGTACAAAGTTGATTGTACTTGTAATTGATTATCACTGGTAGTATAAAAGTAATTTTAAATGATCTTTTAAAATCTATGATGAAGGAATAATTCTTACCATTCAAAGTTAATAAATCCCGAGGTTATTGTCGTGGTTTATATGGTGCAAAGTCTTTTTCAAATCGGCACGGAGTAAGCGCGCACATCTTGTTTACCAGAATTCAAAATTTGGCCTAAAAAGCAAACCACTATACTTTTAACGCGCTGCCCAGCAGGAAAATTGCATAAGAGGTTATCAAGACACTGAAACTTGTGCCAATCCCTATCTAATGCCTCATTTAAAATTCTATGGATACAGATTTGCTGAAGAACTTTATTTTTTAAAAAGACTTTAAGAGTTTTATTTAATGCTTATGATTTTATACATCTATTTATATTTTAAAATTTTTTGTTTGCCTATCCTTTCATTTATTGACTTTTTGATTTGGTTAATCAAAGGACTTTATATAATTTATGTCTGTTTTATCAATAAGCCAAAACTAGAAATCATTATAAAATACCGGAAAAAATCTTTCAATTAAAAAATTACTTCAATTCCTCATTTTAACACTATTCTTTCTATATTTTCTTCATAAGCTAGATTTTAAAAAAAATAACAATAATACATTATTTGAATGTTTTAAGAACATTTTGAAAATGTTTCTAAAAATGTCAAAACTATAATTAAAATGTTTCAATTGTAGTGAAAATAGTTATTTTAGTTACTGTTATAAATAAACATTTTCACTGCCTAGGCCTAAAAATATCTGGAATTGAATGTTTTTAACTAACAGCGATATTAAGAATGTTTTTAAAAAAATTTCAAATGTTCCTTACAAATGTTTTAGAATCGTACAATGTATATGCAATGTTTTCGATTTACAGAAAAAGAATGTTTCATTTCATGTTTTAAGAACGTTTTTAAAACGTTTTATAAGATCTTAATATATTGAAAGCTATAAAAAACCCTAAATGAATTAAGAATGTTTCAAAAACATTTTGACAACGTTCCTTCCAAATGTTTCAGAGACGTATTTATGCAATGTTTCAAATTTATGGAAAAGGAATGTTTCATTTCATGTTTTAAAAACGTTTTTAAAACGTAATATAAAAATCTTTGATAGTTGAAAGCTAAACATGCCTTTTGAAACATTTTTAAAACGTTTTAAAAATATTTTAGAAAAATGTTCCAAAAGGATTTAATCATAAGCTTTTTGAAAACATTTTAAAAATGTTTTTAAAATGTTATAATGAAAATAGGAAATGTTTTAAAAACATATTTAAAATGTTTAGTCTGAAACGTTTCGAAAAAACCTTTTTACAACACCAATAAAATGTTTTGAAAATGTTTTGTGCTACCTGGGTAATTAGGGATGTCAAATCGGTCAATTTTTAATACTCGGTTATTCCCAAGTTTTGCCCTGCGTCCACTCAAAAGTGTAATATAAATAAATATGAATAAGTAAATTGATGAATGTAAAACATTGTAAACACTTGTAGAAATAAAACCAGATGCTCTAATAGGAGGTTTACATGTAAATGCATTTCTGTTGTAACATTATGATGATGAGTTAAATTTAATACGATTTTTTAAAGTTCAATCTATTTATCAGATAAACACAAGAAATAAAATCGTAAGTGGTTCAAAAAAAATATAATCATCCGTATTGTCATGTAACTCTTTGTTGCATTTGACGTCAAGATATAATCATTTTGACTTGAACTTGACCAAGTTCTAAGAGAGCCTATTTACGATTTTCGAATACTTGATCCAATTTTATTATCCAGGACGGTATTTTGTATTTTTCATTTTTTTTAAAGTCTTATATTTGTAATGTTTTGGCATTAATCAAACACAACCATATCAACAGTGCGCGTTATTTTATTCTTTTCCCGAGAATTTATTGTCAACAAAATTTCTAATTCATTTAATCATAACAGAACTTAAACGATGTTCAGTGTAAACAAATAATTAAAGAAAGTCAAAAAAAGGAAATGACATCGAAAAAAGCCAGGTAACAGGTGCTTGTTGAATAATTACTGTATAAACACTAAATAACGGTCATTTAAGATACAAACCCTAATGTTTTTAAAGTGCATGGTATTTTACGTTTTAATACATTGTTTAATGCATTAATAAATAAGCTTAGAAATATTTGAAAATATACCCATACAAGTAATTTTTATCCAAACAGGAATTAAAATGGACATACACATGTTAACCGGGAATTGTGTTGAGAAATATATAATCCATATGTTAAATATTTCATATAAAAATTTCATATGTATTTTAACAAAGAAAATTCTCTACTTCTTTTCATCGGTTCATATGTATATATGCATCATTAAGTCTGGCTGAAAAAAATGTCTCAAATATCCAAATTTATCCATTGTATTTAGTCAAAATTATTAATATTTAATGAAATTTAGTACCCAAGATATTTATACATTATTTGATTTTCAATATATTTCATTGATTGAAGAAAGAAAACTAAGGAAAACTGTTCCAAAACTAGAAAATATACTACATGTTTAATCATTTCTTGGGATCAGGGGTATACTATATAGTTCAAACCTTTTTTCAAATTGATTTTTTTTATCTTACGCATTACCATGCAAATATAACCCTGACTAACCTGAAACAACAAAAAAGGGGGCGTATTTTAACAAGAGTAGTCCCAGAGAGTAGCTCTGATTTTTCACAGATTAGTCTTCAGATGGGGGAAATAGTCTCTTCTCGGGGAAACAGACAGTTCTATGGTATTAATATTATATAGAGTAATAACAGTAGAGGCATAATATAATATCCAGTTGATAAAGGACGATTGAAATTTAGTCATATTTTATAGTAAAGGAAGATTATAAGTTTTATAATTTAACAGTCAATAATCTTATTTAGGCACGGATTTAGAATTTTCTTCAAAGGAGGGGTGAAAAGAAAAAGAGTTATTATAACGCACGTTTTACACATAGATCCCCCTTTACAAATTAGGATTTACGGGTTCGGAGATATGTAGCTTTCTTTTTCAAACAATACCAGGTAATCCATGCAAGTATTTTTCCCAGGATGTTCAACTTCCCAATTTTAAAAACCATCTCCTTTTTTAAAACTACATATAGGTTTCATTTTTGTTTTCACTTGTAACCGAATTTCTTTATATAGTATATTACAATATTTTTGCATTTCACTGAACATTTTCTATAGTAAAAACACAACAAAAATTTGGGAGTTCCTTCTTTCTCTCTCTTTTGCAAATCCAAAGGGGAGGATGCAACCCTTGGACCTCTCCCTCTGGATCCGCCACTGTTCTTCACCTGTTTGAAATCCCCGCGTTTCCATTTTGGCGGGTAAATGTTTACAGGCGCTATTGAAGAAGGCAAAAAATATCATGAATAGTAAATTAAAACCTGTATGGTAAAATTCTTCAAGTTTAGCAATAAAATGATATTCTTACGTCTAATATTCCGTCCGAGTTGCAGCGGGTGGGCTATTCTTGTTTATATCTAATAATAGAAACAACAGCGCCACCTTTATATGAAATCAACATGGCGCGTTTACGATTTCCAGGCCGTCCTGGATGTAGATTCGATCGACTGGGAGTGCGCTATGGTGCTGATGAGGCCAGAAACACCAACGATCCTCTTACATTATTTGTAGCAAACATTCACCGTGGATTGCGATTGTTTAGAGAACTTGTTGGTGATTCGGATGAGGTAATTCCCAAGTTTTGCCCTGCGTCCACTCAAGATGGCCGCCATCGATCGTTTTCTACGATTGTGGCCTTACTTTTCCACTTTGTTTGCGTTCATTGAAATTATTTACGCGTTGATTCATAGATTCTGATCTATTTCAAAACTTAATTCATCAAAATAATGCAACAAATAAATCAATCATCCATTTCTTAGGGAGAAATCTATATGTTTAAGTGACCCCCCTCCAACCTGATGCAATATTTCCTTGTATATTTCATTTTAATTCATAGTCCTATATTTCGTAACGTTTTGATTCATAATTGTGATTATTTTATTCTTTGAGTTCATTGTCAACAAACTATTTCATTATTACTACGTCTAGATTGTTTATTATGCGTATCAGGAAATGACATTGAAAAATGCTAGCATCGTATCCTGTTGAATCTAAGTTCAGACACTAAATAAAAAGATACAATTGTTTTTAAAGTATGGAGTTTACGAATATATGTATTTAGATGTTGTTTATTCCCATACAAGTAATTTTTATCCAAACAGGAATTAAAATGGACATACACATGACTGGGAATTGTGTTGAGAAAGTTTGTTCCATGATGATTTCAAAGTATTGCTTAACTAAAGAGATGAATTTTCAAGTCAGACAAAATCACAAGAGTGTGTTTTAGATTTGTAGCAGGAAGTTACAGGGTTTTTCTGCCATAGGGAAAAATATTTAACATCTTTAAAGCACACAAATGACAGAAATGCTGGCCATTTTGAGTGAAAATATATTTTACTTTTGTATTATTTATTGGAAAATGAGCAGGTATTAGAGCAATAAATCACTTTTCAAAAGAATAGGTTTGTCATTTTGAATTATTTTATTACTGTCTTGATAATTTTTGCATAGTACATGTATTTGAAAGGATGTTTTGATCTGTGTGCTTAATATATGTCACAAATATACGTCATCTGTAACATTTGTTTTTACACCTATCCTCCCCTTATTGACTCAACAAAAGACCTTATGGTAGTGGACTCTGTAGACATGAAATATTTCAAACGTAAATATTTTTCTATTGTATTTCCTTTGGAAAGTAAAAGAAGAGTGTGGAATGAACTTTCTCAACACCCTTTACGTGTATATGAAGAGTTAGGATCTAAATATAAGAATTGTGATATTTTATATACATACATAGTTGCAATCTGCATCTACTACATGGTGTTCAATTAAAAAAAATCATTCCAAAATCTCTGCTAATATCAGACAGGTGGGGATTTTTCAATATGTTTATATTTACTCAATACTCATTGACATTGCTACTATGACACATGGTAATATTAAGTTATTACCAAAAATTGAAAATCAAATGAAATATCTGTCAGTTACATTATAATGGATTGCACAACTCATTTGAAGTACTAAACCAAATTTGAAGGACATGAAAATGTAGTAAGCACATTTAAAGAAAATTCCTAAGGCCAAGATAAATAAAAAGTGTGTTTCCTTTTCCAACCAATTAGGGTAGGTAAGTAGGGAAAACATTTTATTTTGATTTAACATTTTTTGGGCAGGCACACAGCTATGTTCCCCAAGGAAATTCATGTGCTGTCAAAATATTTCTGATTAATGTGCATGTGTGATATGCATTTTCCCAAACATGGAAGTGATCAAGATTTGGATTTCTAATTGTAAAACTGGAGTAGTTTACTTATCTCCTGGAAAGATATTGACAGAAAAAAAATTTCAGGGTCGGCTCCTATACTGTATTTAAGGAGGCTGGGGGGTCAACAAATTAACCACAAACTAACCACCAGATTTAACTTATTTTTTAAGATATGGTATCTTAAGCTGTCAACTATCATTTGGCAAAGAAAAAATTCATACATTTTAGTTTTAAAATTTGATCATTCTTGTATATCTTTATATGGAGCTCTCCTTTTAAACGAGATCGAAATGGTCTGAAAATGGCTGCCACCCCCCAGCCTCTTTAAGAGTCGGTCTGGGAACCGTAAACATACTAATTATTTATCTAGGCCTAAGTGATATCAAATGATCAGTACATGTGTGTAGTACATTAATTGATGTGATTTTAATTTTATGATTTTTAAAGGATGATGAATTTGAAGGCTTTACCAAAGAGGAAGTCCGACTTTCAGAAAAAAAATTACAAAAGGAGTTGGCCAAATATAGGAGAGAACAGGAGAGTGATATTACCTCACCAGGTAGGAATGTAATGTATTATATTGGGTAATGATGTTAACAAAATTAATGCATTTAATTATCATGTGTCTGTGTTGTATAAGTCACAGTGTTGTCCCTAAGAATTGAAATAACAGATGTTTTTTTAAAAGTAGAAGGAGGTTATTGGTTCCTTCCCCTTGCAGAGAACTGAGGGGAGATACCAGAATATCATGGGGTTTAAGTCATTATTGATGGTTTTCCATTGAGGTGATTTAAGAAAGACTTGTTCCCCATGGCTGCCATATTTTAGGGCAAGATTCCCAGATCCCTTCATTATTCAACCAAGTTCAATTTGTTATACTGATTACCGAGGTAAAGATAACACTATTTTTCTTATGAATATACATACCCTGGTATATATGGATAAAGCCTCTAATGCCCTCTATTAATTCATAATTTTAAGATTGTAAATATTTTCCCCCATATATTTCTTGCATGCATGTTTAAAATTGGTTGCTCAAAGAGGAAAATTCACTGTTTGCCCTACAAGATGGCGGCTAAGGGGAATAACTCTGAGGCAAAATACACGACGTAGGAAAACCATCTATGGACAATGAAATTCCCTGGCCCCCAGGTTCATGGAGAAAATCCTGATGTCATTTTCCTGCTGGTGCTTAAAAGTTCTATCTGCCATGTAGATGTTAATTTTTTCTACTTAAGTGTTGTTGTTCATCATGTGTTCATGCAAAATTGTGGATTCCTTAATTGTTTAATTAATTGTAAAATACTGTAAAATTGTGTACTCACTACTGATTTTATCTATGATAAGAAAATGTCTACAAAATGATGATGGTGGTGGCTAAAACGAGGTCTTTAATTTTGGAAGGTATAAATTTCAAAATGTTTTCTTATTCAGTTTCACCCCAGTTTGGCACAAGGTTGTCGAAACAGAGAGAAAGCTTGGAAAATCTACCCTCTGCAGAATGCACAAGGAATCGAAAGTCTACACTCATCAGAAAATCGTACAAAGAAATGATCAATCAAGGTAGGTTTGTTTTATTTACATGCCCAAACTTTTTCATTTCAAATATTTTTAAGTATTGTGTTAAGATATTTTTTTTTCCTAAATTGTTACTGAAAATCCGTCAGCCAACAGGTTAGTGAAAATGTTAAATCCACAGGTTACTTGTAAATTAATTTTTTTCTAGGTCTTGGAACACCATCAAAGTCGTATGTTGTCAAAAAAGCAAAAGACTCAGCATCTGCAAGAAGTGAGGCACGGAAAGAGTTGAAGAAATGGCAGAAGGACAGAAAATCTACAGAATCAAATCAAGAAAAAGCCCACAAAAAATTCAAAATACGACTGGATCCTCAGGGTAAAGTGAGGAAAATCAGTAACAAGAGACGACGGCCCTCGAAATTTGATGATTCAGATTCTGATGACGAAGATAAACCTTTAATAGTGGATGAAATTGAAGAAAAGGGGTCTACTGAGAAAGGAAAAAAGAAAGTGAAAGAGAAAGACAAGTTTTCAGCTGTAGGAAAGGCAAAGCAGTTATTGCAGAAAGCAAAGACATGTAAAAAAGATAAAGTGTCTCCAGAACAAGCCAAAAAGAAGAAGGTTTCTGCCAGAAAACAGTTTGTTTTGCCGGTGCTCAGTTCTAGGTCATCTCGTGTGATCATTCCAAACAAAAGATTCATCGAAGAAGACAGTGAAAATCTGGGAAAATCTTTCGTGAAGCGTCCGGCACTGAAAACGGACCAGTCACCAAAACCAGCAGCGATGGAACCAAAATTACTATCTGAGACTGGTTTATTTGCTAATGCATCAACCAAGCTGCAGATTGAAACAGAAAAACTGCCATCATTACCAATATCAAGTTTGTCTCCATCTGGAATTGTGAAGCCCAATTTTGAGGCTTTGACAGGTAAAAATTTTATTTCAATTGAAGAATAATTTGAATTTAGTACTAATATTCCTTTACTGTTCTGTTTAAAAAGATTTGTTCATTACTTCTTCTTCATCTTTTATACCCTTTCTTGCATGCTGTTAAATGTTGTGGATGAAAATCTTTTATCCATGTTTTATAAAGGAATCGGTGGATTCCCCTCACCTTTGTACGATCAGCCGTTGATCGTGGAAGGGAAGCGAGCCAGAAAGCCAAGCTTAAAGGTTCGAATGAAAATGTCTGATTCCTCGTATAAAAAATTCAAGGAAAGGTCTTTAGAGAAGAAGTTAGAAGCCCGCAAAATCCTCGAGCAGGAGAAAGTGAAACAGAAAGAACAAGACTACGCACACGAGGGCAAAAAGTTATTTTTATCGCCTTCCAAATTAGGTGCCACATTAACACCCAAGTTACCTACGATACCAATCATGGCACCACCAAAGTTTGGAGTGGCACCATTTTCATCCATTTCAGAACGAGAGCGTTTGGAGAAACTAGAACGAGAAGCCCTTGTGAAACGCATGCGAGGGCACAACATTTTACGTAAAGCCAAATTTCAGCTGAATCGCGCAGCATTAAATAGATCTAAAGCTGATTTGGCCCGAACATTGAAAAAGGAATTAAAAATGGAAGCCAAATTACAGAAAATTCAAGAGAGTCACAAAAATAAATTGGTATCCACTGCTTCAGGGGTTAGGTTGGAGCAGGATGTTGGGGGTATGTTATCATGGGTGAAAGGTAACAAGGTGCACATATAGTGGAATGAATTTAGCAAAACATGCAGAAGATCCGAAATTAATTTCTCGAGTAATATATTTTGAAAACACAATTCTTGCAGATGATGGTTCCACTAATAAAGTGTACATCTGCTGCATTTGTGACAAAGGAATGGCTGCTCCTAGAAGGAGAAGTGGGGTGTTAACCTGTGAGAGCTGTAGGAGGTTTTTCCAGGTTCACACTGAAAAAATTAATCAGAACCAAGCTTTGACATGTGCAACGCGTATGTATCAGTAATTTGCCATGAATTATTTGTCTGTGTTCTCTAAAATTGAAAAGAAGTTAAAATATTTGAAATTTTATTTTTATGGTTCTGCAGGGTCATGTAGGATTCATTATAAGGAGAAACCAATCTGCGAAGATTGTCGCTACAACAAATGTCTGAAATTCTTCAATTTGGGAGACAGAAAAGCTCCAAGCAGCAATGACCAAACTGTAGGGCCCAGTGATGTTACAAAGGAGATTCATGTTGCTAGTAAGAAGTTTTACATTGTAAAAACTCAATTGCAGATTATCAGGAAATTTTATTTGATTATAACAATATCATAGCAGATTCAAATCAAAATAATTGTACTCTATTGAAGTGATTACAAATAACATGCTTAGAATGATTAAAAAAAATGGAAAAGACTAGACTTGAAGGATTTTATTTGCTGCTATTTTAATTTTTTTTCTTCAGTTCCTCAAATCACTGTCTCATCAGCATCGCCGGGTACAAGTGCACAAATGAGTTCTCCACTGGGTTCTCTAAAATCTCCCTCCTCATTGCTGTCCCCAATGGCTGCTTCCTCTCCTCCAGTCACCACGACAACCAGCTCTCCGGAAACGGATGACTCCCCAAAATCTGATGGCAGGGGACCCAGAATCAAGCATGTGTGTCGAAAGGCAGCAGTGGTCCTTGGAAAACCAGTCGCCAAATTTCCCAAATCTCCCGAGATTACACTTAGTGCACTGCCAAGTGGGGAAAAGGTCAAATTATGGAAGAAGGATCAAGAGGACAAGAAAGGTAGGAATTCTTGAGATTTCTCTCTTGCTCTATCTATCTTTCTCTCTCTCTCTCTCTCTGACCAAATTAAGAAGTTTTTTTGCTTTCTTAAAATGCCATGAGTTTCTAATATACAGTGATATACAGATTTAACAATCACATTTGTATTGAAATTGGACTTGTATGCATAGCAAAGTAATTTTCATTCCCCAAAGTTTATAAATGTGAACTGAATGGAGAAGTATAGCATATTACATTTATAAGAAATCAAACTTATTCCCTGTTACTTTGATATAAGCTTGTTCTGTAATTTTATGCCCTGACTCCTCCTCTTTATTTTCTTCCAACAGAATTGTCGGATGATGAACTGCCAATGGAGGACATCATACAGCAATCGGAGGACAACCCTCAATCTGTCAAGAAGACGCCAGTCCGTTCCCCGCTAAAAGTTTACCGAGGTGGTCGCTACGGAAAACGAAAGATCCGCTGCAAGAAATGTGAGGGCTGTACCTCGGAAGATTGTGGTGTTTGCAATTATTGTCTGTATGTAAATTTCAGTCACCCTCTTCCATTATGGGCAGATGGGCACCTGGGCTTTCAGAACTGCATTTGGCCTTTTAAGGACCAGTGACAATAAATATTTTTCCCATGGTAAAGTGGGTATGCTAGGACCTAGACTCTGTCAAAAATCTGTTTTCTTATTCTAGTATTAATCTGCTTTTCTTTCCTTTCTAAATTCATATTCAAGTTTTCCCATGCTTTTCTTCTGAATGAAAGTATTCTGAGAATAAGATATCCTTCATAGGCAAAATGCAGTTAATGTATATCCGTGATCATAAAAAAAACAACATGTACATTTATGGGGTAAATGTTCCATATACATGTATTTAAGCATTTATTTTAATGAGAATGATACTGGGAGATGGTGACATACCCCAAAGATTACAGATTTCTTTCTATCACATTTTTAAAAGCAAACACACAATATTTCAATTAATTGTAAAGTGCTGTTATTTCGTTCAATGGAATTTAATTTGTGTGCTAATCATGTCCATTCATCAGTTCATACTCTGACTATTTCTCTGTTTTTATGCAGCGATAAGCCCAAGTTTGGAGGGAGAGGAGTCATGAAGCAGGCATGCATGTAAAGAAGCCATTTGTATTTAAGTTTTTTCCCTTTCCAATTTTACAATCTTGTTCAGTGCAATTTTATTCTGAAAGATAATGTGAAACGTGGTAGGAATGATCCTCAAATTATTTTTTGTGCAGACAAAGACGCTGTAAATACCCCCGCTATAGTCGCTTGGGGCCTGGTGCTCAGATGAGGGCCAGGGAGTCGGACAATCAGAGTGAAGGGTCAGCATCCAGTCCTTATAAGGACACCTCCTCACCTGGCCCGACACAGCAAGGTCAGTATTGTACTGGTAAGTGGTGGTGGTGGTGGGGGGGGGTGAATAAATCGTGTAAACCTTGCATGAATTTTAAACAAATGTTGACTGATTTGGGAACTACTGGAAAACACAGGTGGGAAGCTGCAAGGGGAAAACCATGTAAGTGATGTTACCCCACCTCTGTTGATTTTTCCGTGAAATCCTGGCTTATGATTGGTTGAAGTCTGTCATGTGAAGGAGGTGGATTACTTATACCCGGTCAGTTGTAAATCAATACCCGGTCGATGTATGACTTAACAAACATAACGTGACGTCATAATAGGCACAGTATGAGCGTGATGAAGCATTTAGCAGAGAAAATCAATTATAAACCACAGATAAAACGTAAATGTTTCATCGGTGGGGTAAATTCGTTACATAGTGTTTTAGTGACAGGGTATGGGATGATACCTGGTTAGCAAATTTCATACCTGCCTCAGCTCCTCCTCGCCAGGTATGAAATTTACTAACCAGGTATCATCCCATACCCTGTCACTAAAACACTATGTAACTAATATAACATCCCTTGTTTTCTATTACACTTTACAATAAATAAGTACATGTAAGTTGTTTAATTACAGAGGAAATAAGCTCAAAGATAGCAAAAAAAAAATGCTGCGCCGCAAAATGCATACATTTTTAATCAAGTATTGCATCTTTTTAAAGTTGTGTTCAACACATTTTTTGTGTGATATACAGTGATTATACACTGCATCAAACCTACTGTAACTAATTTGAAAATAGGAGCTACCTCAAAGAATGAAGGTTATTTAAATCTGTTTCAATTTTGATAAAGATTTTCTGTATCAACAGAATACCCGGTAAACATTATGAAAAACAAAGAAAAGGAAAAAATTAGAATCCATATTTTGAACCTTTTTTTGATATTGGACCATTATTCTAATTTTACAATATGTATAAAAGAAGAAAAGCCAGAGAGTGGGGTACACAGGGATCAAGTGATTGCAGCTCAGCTTGTTGGAAACTTGTTCATACATTCACATTATGTTCAAGTTTCAACAGTTATTGCTAATCAGATTTTCCCCTGAGATGCATATGAATAGTTTGCCTACATCCATGAATTATGAAATTCAGCCATCTTCGCACTCGCAACAAAACAGTAAAACAGACTAGGTGAATTTATGGTCATCTTCCATTATATTGAAGGACGAATATCATAAAATTAACATAAAAAAAAACATGAAAACAGTTTTGATCTTGACTTTTTTCTGCCATATTTCAACTGAAAGCAAAAAATGGGCATTGGCAGTCGATTGCAAAGTTCTTTGCCAATATTCTCAGTTTTCTAATTCAGAAAACACATCAAGCTATGTCAAGAGTTGAAAACATAGCCAAGATTGCCAATGTAACAGGGAAATGGGGAAATACAATGGATAGGAAAATGTGTGAGTGAAATAAAATTAGAGGCATTCAACGGTGTTTTTTGTTATTTTTTACCATACACAAAATATGTTATAAAGAAAACAGAGTTATTTACTCTTGCTGGAAAAGAATCACATGTAGGAGTTGCCTCCCTTCAATAATGGCAGCCTCCATGGATGTTGTGGAGGGAAATTGTCTTTTTGAGAAAATGTTGACATTTTAGTTTTTGTTGGGACTAATTTTGAATGTTTTTGGAGTTTTCTTACATTTTACCTTCGTTATATTGAAATTTTAAGTTGTGACAGTGATTTGTATTCTATGGAAAGCAAACCAGCTAAGCGATCTAGAGCTAAAAGAGGTGGTTCCAAGCACGGTAATGGTAAATCCGAGACAGAGTTAATTGTCTCATTTAATGTCATGACTCTGATTTATTAAATTCATTATAAGTAGATTATCTGATCAATTTAATATAAATAACACACCTCGCAGTGTCATTCTAAGGTAGAAAAAGACAAACCATGAAATTTAGTAGGTCACGAATGGAAACTAGGACTAGGAGCTGAATGAAGTTTTTAAAAATGTTTTAAGCTTATACTCAATGCAAGAACGTTTGAACCAATAACTAGGGTATGCAGTGCAACAGTGTATAGTTTGTGATATATAGTTCAAATCTACTTTCATTTTCACTTGAGCATAAAGTAAACTGTTAAAAATCATGCATGCTTGAAAAAAAGTTAAATAAAAGGAAGTTTATACAGAAAATTTAATAAAACTTCATGTATGCATGTTTACAAAATAGAATACTAGTAATGAATTAATTTGGGCAAATATTTATATTGATAATTTTTTTTAATATTGCAGGACTATCTCAAAATGATACCTCGAAAGGAACATCAAATAGAAACTCCTCTCTCAGTGTTATTCAAAGAATGGCATTACAAGGAAAAAGACTTGTCAATGCCAATAAACTCAATAATGACAAATCAAGTCAACCTTTCTCTGAAGTCCTCACCCCAGAGGACGTTAGCAGGCGACTTTGGCAAGAATTTGGACATGCCCCACAAGTTTCATTTCCAAAGTTTCAGTCCTCTTCATTTGGAGAAGGCACCAGATCTCAAAATTCTACTCAACCCAAGAGAATGATCACTAAGTTCAAGGCAAGGATCCATTTTTTTTTTCTTTGAAGACTTTATTCACTCATGTTATAAAGTCCTTCAAAATTTTATCAGAATTCTGTGAGAGTCGTCCATAAAAGGATTAACTTGTTAAATTCTCTGTTATTTTACATATGGTTTTATTGTAAAAGGTACAGGTATGTGTAAATATTGAAATGACTTGACTTGTTCTTTCTAATTTTGGATTAATATATCTTTGTCCTCTATTTTCAGGGACCCGAGGTTAAATCAGACACCATGATATTGCACTCTGTGACTACAGCTGGAGGGTGGTCAGCTCAGGGCATTACACAACACCGGATCAAAGCAGAGTATAGGGTACAAGTTTGAAACAATCATTCAAGGCTGAACTTGATATATGTTAAATGTTGTGAATCATGAAAAATTTAGAACTTTTAAAAATCATGGCTCATGGAAATATATATTTTTATTTCGAAATATTCATCACATTCCAACTTCACTCTGGTTTTAATAAAATATCTTTCAAAAATGAAATCCCAAAAATAAAACTGAAACAAGAGTAATGGGGCAGAGATTATGACTGCAAACTATCTTTAAAACTAGGAGAAGGAAGGTTTTCATGGGTTGAAAATTTTTAGAAGGATATGCTTTACTTATGGATTTTATATTGAGAACGGGGTATATCATCCCAGAAATCATATACAGAAATAAAGAAATTGAAAATTCATCAACATTTGCTTTTGCTTAAAAAAGTTTCTATTGAAGCTAAATTCATTTGAGGTACTTGTGCATATAACATTTATTTTGAATGTTCATAATGATTTTACAGTACATGCTGTATGCTTTCTTTGACAGGAGAATTTTGAGTTGACCAGTGTGTGGTATAGTGGAGTCTCGTTAACAGTCTCAGGTCCAATGTGTGTTCGCGTCATCTGTTTTCTGTGTGGAAGTGCTGGAAAACATGAGGTAAAATGAATGTTAAATTTCTACACCTGAACAATTCAGAATGTATGAGAATATTTTGAATTTCTTCAAATATTTGTGTCTAATGTAAAACCGTTAAATTGTAAGCAATGCAATGAGAATTGTGCATTGTACATGAGAATCTCATGAACTTGTTACAACCTACTCCAATATTTGGCATATTTTTCTAATACAATAATTTTGAAATTAAATGCAGTGAGAATTGTGTATTTTAGATGTTGTACTGTAACGTATGTTGTGAACCATTCCATGAGTTTTGTTTGGAGGAGGAGGAGAGACCTCATGAGATTAACCCTGACAACTGGTGCTGCAAGAGATGCCAGTTCTGTAATGTCTGTGGGCGACAAAACAATGTGAGTCCTTAGATGGTTTTTCAGATATTATCCATTGTATAACTGAAAAATGGAATATATAATTATATGAATGTATATTGCAATTAATTTTAAGCTTAAAATTCTGATAAATCTATGTTTTGTAGTCATTCTTAAATTGTAAAATTTTGAAATCTTTTTCAAAATGACCAATGATAAATATTTACATTACAGCTATTGCAATGTGACAAGTGTCAGAATACCTATCATCCAGAATGCCTGGGTCCAAACTATCCAACGAAACCTTCAAAGAAGAAAAACATCTGGGTAATTTTGTTTTCATGCAGTGCAAGAATGTACAGAAAATAAATCTGAGTACATCTTTAATGAAAAGAATTTTCTGAAGTATTTCTGTGGATTTGTTGTGAACTTTGTCCTATAATTGGTTTTGAACTTTCCCCCAGATATGTACAAAGTGTGTGAAGTGTAAGAGTTGCGGGGCCACCACACCAGGCTCAGGATCAGCAGCAACATGGACATACGACTTCCAGCTGTGTTATGAATGTGGTCAACTGATGGACAAAGGTAGGCATTTAGATTCTATAATCTTGGTCTTTTTAACTAACCTTTTCAATTTTGCTGCAATGTAAAGAGATATCTTTATTAAAAGGGTCTTGAAAGTTTATTGTTGATTTTCGAAGTATGATAGACTTCTTGCTTTCGATGGTAAAATTCAAGAAAAGGTTGTTCTTTTGTTGCAGGAAATTATTGCCCCATTTGTCACAAATGCTACACAGATGATGACTGGGACAGTAAGATGGTTCAGTGTGTGTCGTGTGAGAGCTGGGTCCATGCCAGGTGTGAAGGACTCTCAGGTACGTCAACCCATGATCTCTTGTTTATTTCATTTAAATGTAACATATGGTTAACATTTGTTTATCAAAATACAACATGTTTCTTATACTTGATCTTGGTTTTCAATAGATGAAATGTATGAGCGTGTGTCCGTCCTCCCAGAAGATGTACATTACATCTGTAAGATCTGTTCCCCGAAGGGACCCAGGCACTGGGAGTTAGTTCTGAAAGACTCATTTATGGACGGTCTGAAGTCTGTCTTTAACACGGTCACTCAGGCCAAGTGTGCCCAGCACCTGTTACACATAGATGAGAAGGTATGTAAACTTTTTAATGACAGTTTATTGTTTCAAATGTTTGCATTCCAAAAAATAAGTACAAATGGTAAATTTATCAAACCATAAAGTGTATTGTTGTGAAAAAGTATCAATTTAGCTCCTCTTTATCACAGGCCGAAGAAAGCCTTCGTAGCAAAAGTTTTTCCAGAATTTGATATTTCATCTCTTTTTGATTCATCTGTTTTTGACTGTTGCAGTAAAGTGATCATCCTACATTACTGTAGTTTTCATTGCATTTGACGAAACTTTGTAAATAAATTAATAACTTTAAATTAAATTTGCGCTTGGTTTACAGAAAGCAAAGGAGCTAGAAGATAAACTAAATGAAGAGAAATATGGAAGTGCATTGAAAACCACCATTGAGTTAGAAAAAAGCCTTGAAAACTTTGTGAATTCTCTGGAAAAAGTCTTAAAAAGTAAGAACAAAGCTGGTGCCATTGAGCAACAACAAGAAGCTGAAGAAAAAAACACAGAGAAAGGACCCTCTGTGGTAGAGCTGGTGGATGGGGACAAAAAGAATGAAAAGCCAGTGGAGGATAATGATAAGGACGACAGTTTGATTCGATTTGAAGGGGATGAAGATTTAGATGAAACCAAGTCCTCGAATGGGGAACAACAATCCGATGTGGAAATGACCGAGGTCTTAAACGATAGTGACACAATCTCAATAGCTGATGGAGAGACACTGTCTGCAGTGACCACACCTGGTGTTTCAAGGGGGGTCACTCCAGCAGGATCCCCCGAGGCTGGGTCAGAGGGGATGGAGGAATTACCTCCCCCTCCTGAAGTTTCTGAAGACCTGCCTCAAAAGTTAAGAGATGTAGAAGCTGGTGTAGAAAGTGGAACTATGGAGAATATTCCTAAAATCACTATGCTTCTAAGTGAAGAAAAAGATGAAGTGGATGGTTCAAAGAAAGAAAACTGTGAGGCAGTTGTGAGTACTGTTGATAGTAAAGAGAGAGAACAGACAGACGTGCCAATTTCTGTTGATGTTGAAATGGAGGACAAAACTGAATCTCATTCTAATGTCTGTGATAATGAAAATTCTGCAACCAGTCCGAAATTACCAAGTGACGATCAAAATATTAACTTACTAGACAAGGAAATCAAGCAAGAGCAAATCGAGGAAAATTTGCAAGGTAATTCAAGCGAAGGACAAAGTGCGACAAAGACAACTAATGATGTCGTTGATTTAACTGTGGAGAAGAGTGTATCTTTCTTGTTATCAACTCCAACCAAAGGTTTGATCACACCAAAAAAGTGTTCTTCTATGACAGACAATCGATTTTTACCTGGATTCATTAGAGCTTACCCAAAAGACTTCAATGCAGTGAAAATTAAATTAATTAACGAGGAGTATTCATCAGTGGTAAGTTTTTTATGCTGTTTTGGTTGTCTTTAATAAAATTTTCCATTCAAATGAATTTTTCAGAGATTGGGAGACAATTTTTGTGATGTTTTTTTTTTTTTTTAATTAATATTTTAAGTTTCATTGATCTAAACATTTCTGGATTACAGAATGAATTCAGTGAGGACATGGCTCACATCATCAATCTAGCTTTAAATGACCCAGACGAAGTGAAACTGGTGAGAAAGAAAGCAACCAATTCTGTCCGCTCCATGTTTGTAAAGGTAAGTTCACAATGTCATTTAATCAACCATACCAAATAGATTTTGATTCTTATAAAACTGTACTTCAAAGAAATGCAATTTTCTTTCATTATTTTCAGCAAATGGAAAAATGTTTCCCATGGTTCAATGTGAAAGCCTGTCAGATTTGGGATCAAAACCAGAATTTTCCACCGTAAGCATTGTCTTTTCATATGGTCTCTGTTCACTAAGAGTTGTATTTTGAAATGTGTTCTACATGCTCAAAAAGATATTTGTATACTTTATTTTTATATTGATTTCAAACTCCATGTCAATCCAAAATTATTCTGTTTTCTGGAAGAGGGAGAAAGCATAAACAAAACTTTTTTATACCCCCCGCAAACGAAGAGGGACATTAGAATCTACTACTCCACACTATGATTGCTCATGACCTAAGGGTGTGTCATGACCTTGACCCAAGGTCATTCGGGGAAGTTCAAGGTCACTGGAAGAAAAATTTCACTTTGTGTCTCGGTCCATGGTTCTTATGGATAAACTTGGTAGGTTCTCATTTCACACAAAGATTGCCCATAACCCTGTGTCATGACCTTCAAAAGATCATTTGGGAAAGTTGAAGGTCACTGGAAGAAAATTTTCATAAATCATGTTTAATACATATCTTTGCTTTGAATTTTTGGTTCTCATTTTACACAACAATTTTTTAACCCAAGGATGTTTTTTGACCTTGACCCAAGGTCATTTGGGCATTTCAAGGTTATTGATAAAAAAAAATATTCTGTCCAGTCCATATTTTTCAGATATGTTAAATGAAGGTTCTCATTTTACACAAAGATTGCTGATAAATGTGTCATGACTGCCATGGTGTTTATCACTGGATTATTTATTTTGAGTCAACATTTAAACTAGTCAATACACAAAATTGCCCATGACCCAATTGTGTCATGACCTTTAAAAAGGTCAATTAATAAGGTCACTGGTAAAAAATTTCATAATTTGTGTCTCATCCTAATTTGCCAAAAAACTTGGTAGGTTCTCATTTCACACAAAGATTTTTTATTTGTTTATAATTGTTAATTTATATATAGGTCACTGGTAGAAAAATTTCAACAAAACAATCCGGTTGGTAGGTTCTCTTTCACACAAAGATTAATGACAAGGGTGTGTCATGACCTAGATTTAAAGGTCTTTTCATATTCTTTTAAATATTTAAAGAAAATTTTTGCTTTAAAAGTTAAATATTTAGGTTGTTAATTCACACAAAGATTATCCATGACACATGTGTCATGACACCCAAGGTCATTTGAGGTGGGGTCACTGGTAGAAAATTGTGTATGCGGTCCACATCTTATTTTGCAAAATCTATATACACATGTTCTAATGACCCAAGGGTGTGTCATGACCTTGAAAATTTGGGGAAGTTCTCTTAGAAAAATTTCATAATTCGTGTCTGGTCCATTTTTTTTTATTAAACTTGGTAGGTTCACACACTGAAAGATTGCCCATATAAGGGTGTGTCTTTGACCCAGGTTATTTTTAAGTTCAAGGTCACTGGAATCTTCTCATAATTTGTTTTTGATACATGATCTTTATTATATGTGTTTATGAAAAACCCATTTTTTCTTCTCTGACAGTCTCTAGTTTTGAATGTAAATATCTCTTTTCCTAGGGGTATGTTACATTTATGCAATTACCTTTTTGAGGACCACACTTTTGCTCAATGGTTCAAATGGCGTTTTTGCTACAACCCTCACCATTCAAAAGAGTGGGAAACACCCCCATCAAGAAAATCATACCTCTACGTGAGTATTTGGATTACTTTGCAGTAAATGATTTAATTCAGTTTGGAAAAAGCAAGTGTCTTGACCTTAATTCCAGGGTCCTTGAATTAAAATACATGAAAATACCCAAAAATTGATTTCAAATAAAAAATCTTGGCCAAGTCTGGATAAATGTTTACTGCCATGGAGATCATTTATGATTTATTTGGAGTCAACATTTCATAGTCAATGGCAAAATTGGAAATTTTCAATTTAAAAAGCAATTAATAAAAGAGTATAGGAATTTTTCTTGATTTGGGAATTGTTTGACAATTGCTTATTTTCATTCCATACAACCCTAGATAAAACCTTATTTATGTGAAATGTATAAAAATTTTGTAGCATAAATGTGTTTTGACTGTTACCTCAGTTGCAAAATTTATGTTTTAGCCATTGATGAAGACGCAGAAAAAGTCTTGTCATGTGACTTGGAGGAATCCGGTGAAGACATTAGACGATGCATTCTCTGTTGGCACTATGGAGATTCTGATCCTAATGTAAGATCAGGAAAATGCTCAATCATGTATTCATGTTTATCAATCTGAAATTGAATTAAAAGTTTTGAAGTTCAAATTCAAATTTTTTTCTTGCAGGATGCTGGGCGACTACTGTATGTTGGTCAAGATGATTGGGTACATGTGAACTGTGCTTTGTGGTCAGCGGAAGTGTACGAAGAAGAGCATGATGGGACATTACAGAATGTTCAGACAGCTCTGTCAAGAGGGAGAGTCATGGTAAATGTGGCTGAAAAAAATTCATCTGAACATTTAGACATCTTTATAAATATATGCATACAGGCTCTACATGTATATACTTAACCCAGAAATCTCTGAATAAATATCTTCTTTTTCCCCTTAAGCGCTGTGACAGTTGCCAGCGGGCGGGAGCTACAGTGGGGTGTTGTACAAGAGGCTGCCCTGCTAACTACCACTTCATGTGTGCTCGTCAGGAACTCTGTCTCTTCCAGGAGGACAAGAAGGTGTTCTGTCCTCAGCACAGAGAGAAGGTGGATGGAGAGGTGAGTATCAAAGGGCAACATACAAACACCCATAAATATTATTTTGCAAATTCAATCCTGTAAACAGAAAGAAGGGGGGGGTGTATACTATGGGAATAACAGCATTTATAAGTTACATTGTAAGTTAAATTGAAGCACTTTCAATACATGCATGTCTTGGATATTTTGGCAAATACATTTTTTAAGGCAACCTTTTTCAGGTAGTTCTCATGTACCATGCTTTGACTTAAACCAGCTATAGTTTAATAATCTCTTGTTTTCCAGCTGGTTGCTAAGGAGAAGTTTGCAGTCAACAGAAGAGTATGTGTGTCAATGGAAGATCTCAAATTTAATAAGAAAACCTGGTCAAAAGGCTTGGATCCATCCAACATCAGTGTCATTATTGGTATGTTTATGAAATATTCTTTAGTTGCACAGGAAAACAAAATTCTTAAGGGATGGCACGAAAGATATTTATACATGAAATTGGTCCTACAGATAAAACTCTCTTGGTGACATGTTCATTTTTAAACACGGTTCAAATTTTTGAGAATACTAAATGCAGTTATATGTATGAACTTTTGATTCTAGGTTCTTGTACTGTTGAAGAATTAGGCAGATTATCACCTATCTCTGATACTAAAGAACTACTTTTACCCATTGAATTCAGGTAAGGGAGTACTACAATGAACTTTTAGAATAATTTAAGGTAGAAACTTGTATTGATGTACTGGTACATGTATTAAAAATTTAATATGTATTTTTTTTTTTCAGTTGTACTCGGGTGTTTTGGAGCACACAGGACATCAGAAAGCGATGTGTCTACACGTGTCAGATCATAGAAGTAAAACCAGACAGTCCAAAAGGTGCCTCCATGGTGATTAAGGACACCACCATTATCCATGATGAAACTCATCCGGATTTTGTGCCCCTGTCTCAGATCAACCTGCCAGGGATTAACCTCTTCCCTGAGAAAAGGTCAAGGACAGAGAGTCTCGAGATAAGTCACCTCAGCAGTGAGTCAGGGTTTTCCAAGAGCTTTGATTCATCGGGTGATTGTGAAATACTCAATAGCACCATGAATGTCAGTCAGAACGTTAGTGATTTTGACAATAGCAAAGATTCTTTGAGTTCCTCTTGGCCAATTGTGAGAAAGCGGAAAAAAAGTGATTCGTGTGTGAATCTTGGTGTACTTTCACCTAATACTCTTAAGCTCTTGAACTTGAAAGATCCTGAGAAATTCCAACAGACAGCAAAGCCATGTAAAAAGGATAAAGAGGATTTTGAAACTTTGATCAAAATTGCTGACAGATTAAATATGGCAGCCGTTGGGAAGAAAGACAAGGCCAAAGCCTTCCCTCAGAGACAGAGGTCAAGGTCGGTGGATCGTCTGTTGTCTCCACCACCTGTTCGGTTTTCCCCATCATTTAGGTCTGAAGGTCATCAGAGTGCTGGGAACTCGAGATCTAATTCCAGAGCAAATTCAGAGGAAAGAACATTTTCTCCAATACCTACCATGTCCTTAGAAAAACAACTGGCTATGAACAAAGAAGTGACGTCAGTGAAGCCTCTTATTGACAATAACTGTAACTCCCAGGTGACTGATCTGAATAAAGCAGACGTTACGGGAGAAATTGCAGAAGATAGATCATCACAAGGACCAGAAGGGGGCCTGGAGCCCATTAATGAAGAAGGAAACCCTGAAGCAGATCTTTCAAATGAGACCTACGTTGTTCTACCAGAAGGTTGCTCTGAGCTTTCAGATGAAGACATGCAGATGATAGCCGAGGCAATAGAAAGAAGTAGGCCTGAACAAGGCACTGATGAAAGTATGATGTCAGTGGAATCAACAGAGGAACCTAGTGGTAAAGTTGACAAGGAAAAATCTGACAGAGATGTAGATATTGAAGTGTCTGCAGCTGAAACAGAGTCATCTTCAAAGGAAGTCCAGCAGAATTTGTCAGGTACAACTGATAGTGAGAAAGTAGTGGACGAGGCACCTGAAAGAATGCAAATTGACTCTTCCTCTGAAAAAGACGATGTAAAAATGGGAGTAGCTACAGATATTACAGAAACAACTGAAAATGGAAATCAAATCCATTCTACTGTGTGTACTGATAGTAAAGGTTCCGATTCAGAATTATTGGCAAAAACTGACATTTTACCAATGGCTTCCAATGATGAAAAAGGTTGTGATAAAACAGAATTGGTAAACCAAGTAAAAGAACCTCAAGAACAAATGGACATCTCCAAAGACTCAGATAAAGCTAAACAAAGTACTCTCTCTGATGTTAACACCACTAGCAAAGGTACAAGTATTACGTCAGAACAGGAAGTTTGGAAACCATCAACATCTAACGTGTTTAGTGAGGAGTTAGGTTCCACAGAAGTTGAGGAGAAAGTTTCAGAAGGAGGATCACAATCATGTCCTATAGATGTCTGTGAGGCTAGTATAAAGAAAATGGAAATGGAAATGGTAAGGAAACTATATCAAAGCATTCAAATGTGCAATCGGTAAAATGTGAGACTATTTCATTTAACTGTATGTTCTTTAAACTCTGGTTTATTTTTTAAGGCTGTTGATATTTCCAAAGAGTCAGAAGTTATGTCTAGTCTTGCATCAAGTTCAAGAGAGATATATGTTACTAAAGGTATGAAAGAATTACATATGATCTGCATTAAATATTAGTAAAATTGATATTTGAGGGCTTTTATACAACTTGAAATATATGGAGATAACAAACAGTATTCAAGCTCAAAGGTCCATTCAAACTATTACAAATCAGGAGCAGGGCAATTTCAAACCTCTTAAAGGTGCCCTGGAGGAGTGAACATCCCCTGCCAACCAATCACACTTGTTGTGCTTCACGTATCTTTCATTATTGTGTGAAAGTCTCGTGGTTTTATTTGTTTTGAACAATATTTTTTAAATCCATCAGAAAATCTTGACAAAATTGGGTTTCATGGTTTTAATTGTTTTGAACAATATTTGTAGATTCATCAGAAAATCTTGACAAAGTTGGTACACAGACTTCTGATGAGTCATTAAAAGGAGGTGCTAATGTCCAATCAATGAGTCCACCTGCACTCCACTCAGTTCAGCAGAGGTCAGGAGAAAATGTGAACATTGGTACGACAAGAAGGGATAATAAAATTCCTGTCTATGGTCGTGAGGGCCATCTTATAGGATACAGAACACCCAACAAATCAAGTTTAGAACATCAAGAACTTAGAAGGCTACATCTCACTCGAAAGCCAACTTTTGAGGAAATTTTGAACGAGGCTCAAAGACAATTACTGGAAGAAAGAAATAAAACACACTCCAAAATGGAGGAAATCAACAAATTTCAGCCAATTGAATCTGCAGAAAAGAGTTGTATTCCCGCCAGTGTTGGGAGCATCAGTGATAAACAAGAAGATGATCTACATGATGATATGGAACATCAACCCGAGTCAGTGGAGAGCAAGTTAGAGAAGAGTGAGACAGGGGAGCATAGGGAGAGCAAAACAGTTGAGGATAAGACAGTGGAAATGAATGAGAGCCAGACAGCAGAGAGCAGGATGATAGAGAGCAAAACAGTGGAGAGTAAGGAGAGCGAAATTGTAGACAGCAAGACAGAGGAGAGCAAAACGGAAGACAATCTAAACAAAAGTTTGTCTAGTGAGAGAAATATATTTGACATAATGTCTTCAAACACAGAGGAGCCTAAAGGTACAATTTTGAAACTGACTGATGCAATTGAAACCAATACAAACCCTGACACAGAGGAGAGGGAGACTGAAATTCAGAAAGAAAACATGGATGGAATTTCTGGACCAAAGGATTCATCAGAAAGTGAAATACAAATTCCCTCAAGGAGACAATCCTCTGAAAGTGATAAAGATAGAAATATTTTTACTGCACTTGAATCTTCATTCAATTCCAGTAAAGGACATGACTCTTCAGATATTGATGTGGGATCTGTGCAAGATAACTACATTCCTGATACAAGGACGGAAGAGGAGAAAAACAATCTCTTTAAAGGTTTAGGATTAGCTCGTACCCCAGAGGCTAAAAAAGCAAAAGCTGAGTTGAAGAAAACTCCAGTCAAAAGTTACCCTCTCCGTCGGCGAAGTGCACAGGGTGGGACTGCATCAGAAGACAAGAAAAATGATCTGCCATTACATGATCAAATTGCTCAGAAAATCAAAGCAGAAAGCTTAGCCAAGAGCAGTCCTGGGGATAAAGGCCCATTTAAATGCCCTACGTGTAAGAGACTCTATCGCACAGTGGAGAGCTTTGATACTCATGTGGAGACTTGTGATTTTGAGGTCAGTACAAGTGATGAAGAGGAAGAAAGTGAGAATGAGGGAGGGACCAGAAAGTACTCCATGAGGCAGACGACGGTTGTCAAAAAGGTTGTAATGGAGATTGAGCAAAAGGAAAGGGAATCTGAAAGTGCAGCAAGGAAAGAAAAGATCCTTTCAACGAAGCCCTTATACAAAAAACCCAGGCTGATTCTGCACAAATTGTCACCAAGGAAGATTCAACAGGGGAATATAAAGCTGTCACCAAGGAAAAGAGGAAGACCCCCTAAAACTGAGAGTAAAGATGTTTCTGTGAAATCTGAATTGAAGGGCCAGAAACGTTTGCTTTCATCCGATGATGAGAAAAGCGGAACTGAAAATGAAAGAAAGAGAAGAATTTCAAGACATTCCTCAGGAGGCAGTGTATCATCAGTCAGGCACAGCAGAAGTTTATCTGGTGGAGTGAAAATGGTGGAAGATGTTAAGGTTGAAGAGGATGATGCTTCTCCAAAAAGAGGAAGAGGTAGACCCAGAAAGCAATTGCTCTCTCTGATGAAGATAAGAAGAAGGAAATAAAATCTGCTGTAAAGGAGCAAAGTGAAGAGAGTGATTTAAACCGATCCATATCTCCAAAGAGGGGAAGAGGAAGACCAAGGAGAAGTTCTCTACTGTCTGAAGAAGACATCAAACAGGAGATAATCTCTGATGAGTTGAACATTAAAGAAGAATCTATGTCTGAAGAATCTCCAAAATCAACAAGAGGTAGAGGGAGGCCTAAGAAGAAATCATCGGGTTCAGATGATGTGTCTTCAAGCAGTAAAAGTCAAACAAGGAGTACAAGACAAGCATCTAGTGAGCATGTGAGCAATGAGAGTAGTGCCGTTTCTCCCAAAACTCATAAACGTAATCAAGATAGAACTTCCAGTGGATCAGGAAAGGAGGAAGAATTCTCTGGAAGATCAAGAAAGGGTCTTGTCACTAGTAGTGATACTCTAAACAGGGAAACAAGGCTTAAAGATAAGACAGCTCTTACAAATGGAAGACCAGTTAGGTTGAAGAAGAAGGTCAATTTGGAATATCCAGGATTGTCTTCCTTAGCTTCCAAAAGAAATGCCATTTTGTCCAGAAAAATTCACTCCTTGAGGGACAGCAGAATCAAACAGCAGAAATTGAAACAAGTGATATCCATGCAAGGAAAGAAACTGGAAAGAATTGTTAATGAAAATGGAGTAAAAAGGGGAAGAGGCCGGCCACGAAAATATGAAGTAGAAAAAACAAGGAAATCAGAAGATGTGCAGAGTAAGGAAAAGAAAAATGAAAGAAGAAATACTGATGCTCATGAAAAGAAGGATGACACAGAAAAAGAGAAAAAAGAACCAAAAGATGCAAAGGACAGTAAAATGTCAGATAAGGATGAAGAAAATAATAAGAAGGAAAATCTTAAGGAAACAAAAGAGACACCAGGTAAAGATGTGAATACTGAATCAAGCAAGAGGCAGATAGCCAAGAAACGTAAGAGTAAAACTGACATTGAAAACTCAATTCTCAATGTGATTCAGCAGTCAAATACGTCAACTTTGCTGAAGTGTCCTGTGCAGCAAGTAACAACTATAACTGATTCAGAAATTATCACTATAAATGATGAAACATCAGAGGATGAAGTGATCTTTTGTGAGAAAACGGGAGATTTCCTGTCCAGGGGTGAAAAAAATGCTGCCAAAAGTTGTGAAACCCAGTGTGATTTTGATAGTGATTTGTCACCTCTTAAAACTGATATTAGTGTTGTGAGCACATCAAGTAGTTCACAGATCTCATCAACATCAAAAAATGTTCAGGCAGGAAATCAGAAAAGTCCTTCCAAATCAGAAACTGTCAGGGAAAAAACTTCTTCCATGCAAGAAACGGTATCAAAATCTACTCCGGCATCTTTAAGTGAAAAACAAAAAGATGCACTTGAACCAGATAAAAATGAAAAAACCAAAATGACGGAAAAAGCACCAGAAATTCACATGAACAAAGGGAAAGAAACTCCTATAGAAGATTTAGAGAAGGACACATCTAATGAAGATTTAGGAAAGAAAACATCAACAGAAAAATTTGTGGATCAAATTATGAATGACCCTGCCATTAAGCAGTTGACACCTGTTGAACTTTTAGAACTACAGAACAAAGTCACTGATAAAAAAGTGGATTTTTCTGCTCCAAGCAAGGTGGATACAGAAGCCACAATCAAAACCATAAAAGAATTTTTGAAAAAGAAAATAGAAGAAGGAACCAACAAGACCCTGTATGTGACAGATGCTGGAAATGTAGAAACTCAAGGCCAAAGTTCATCTGAACAGAAGAGTTTCTCTGAGCCAGTCTCTGTGATGAAAATAAACCTGCCCTCAAGTGTGACTCCTCAAGACATTAAGAAAATTATCGAGGCTCATAAGAGAGCCACTGGAACTCTCGGGAAGTCAGAGAGCAGTATAGGCATAACACCTATATCTAGATCCTCACCCTTACAGTCTCTGATGAGTCAGTCTACAACATCTATGTTAAGTTCCAAATCCACTTCCCCACAGTTCTGCCAAGCACAATCACAGCAAGTCAATCCAACAGTACAAACAAGTACGGTTTCTCCAAACCCTGTGATGCCACAGAGCTTTGGAATAACAGCTTCTCCCATGTCTGCAGCAAATGCTCTTCTAGCAGCAGCTAATGCCATCACTCCCTCTTCCAATCCAATACTCCCATCACCCTCTCCCATGATGTCACCCCAAAATGCCATCATGCCCTCTCCAAACACAGTGATCTCACAGTCACCCCCGAATCTTCCAGCCCTTAATCAGTTGCTACCATCTCATCCACCTGCCATCCAGCCTGCAGCTATAATATCTCAGAGTGCAATTTTACCTGTGGGACAGCAGTTGTCGATGATGTCTCCAAGTGCCATACTGCCCCAACAGCAGACTCCATTGGTCACAGGTGGTATTCAGGGACCATTGTATTCTGTCAGCAATAGCACTCCAGGGTATCAAGCCATATCTCCAGCAATCATGACCGTCCCAGAACCACCCAAGACTTACCTGCTTCCCCCAAATCAGAACTTAATAACTGTGCCACAAAGTCAGAATATATTGAATGTTCCTCAGAGTCAACTGATGACACCAAACATTCCTCAACAGTTGGACAGTTACATGCTTTCACTTGTGAACAATTCTGGGATCCGAGTCAGCCAGAGTTTACTTAATGCTGGTGTTTCTCCAGTGATGAACAGTACACAATTCGTGCAGAGTGTTCCGCAGGTGCAGAACATTACACCACTTCAAAATATTCCACATATTATTCAGAACATGGGATTTCAAAATAGTACTCAGCAAGGATTATTGCAGACACAATCAACAGCACAAAATCAAGGACCAGCCATTAAAACTGTACCTGTAAATAGTCAGTTACAATCATTTGTTCGTCCAAGTACTTCTCTTGTTGCTAGCAATCCTGTGCCATCTGTTAGCCTCCCACCATCAAATCCAACAATCGTTAGAGTATTTGTAGATGGAAAGCCAATAGCTATGACTACAGATGCATCTGTTCTGAATGATCCCACTTCATTTTTAGCAAAATTAGATCCAACAGCTCTTCAAAGAGGGAGGTACAATATGTCTATGACTTCCCATCGGGTCACTTCAACAACAACCTTAACAGTGTCTACCACGGGCAATACCACCAGTTTGAAAACTACCTGTTCTCCAACTACAGCAAACAAAGTATTGACTGCTTTACTCAAGTCTCGTACTAAAGTGGTGTCTGATTCAGCACTGCATACTTCTGTGACAACAAAGACTCCTAGAGGCAGGCCAGTAAAATCTACAATCCCATCTCCAAAAAAGACAATCTTCCGAAAACTAACAAAACCACTTACCTCCACGAGCACAGTTTCAACAATGGCATGTCTGTCTTCTGGTCCGTCACTTTCAACCAGTTCAATGGCTATACAGGCAGCTCCACACACTAGACTTCCACCAGCTATGGCACAGAACAGAAGCCTTTTACCAGCCTCATTTAAATCCCAGGGAGAAGATACAAAATCAGCAGCAAAAACAGTTCCAGTGATGAAAATTTCTAGCACACCAGAGATGGTTTTGAATAAACCATACGTTGTTCGCAAGGCAGATGGGACAATAGTCAAGAAGATCATTAAAACTGCACCCAAAGAAGACTTTGCCATTCAGCCAAAGGTCATGAAGGCAATAATGAAGAAACTGGGAGGTGACAAATCCCTTCCGATTTTAGGGAAACATGGCAAAGGTTACGAAATGTTATCTGTTCGAGTCAAGAGCAAGGCAGCTGTGAAAGCCAAGGAGAAGAGAAAGCGCCTTCGAAAGAGTCCTCAGAAAGTCCGAATGGGACTTCCACAACCTTCAGGTAAATTAACATTACCTAGCATTTAATAAATTTTTGACATTGAAAGCAACCTACAAAGATAAATTATACTAACTTCTCATCAAAAACAAACCTTAGCAAGATATTGATTGAAAGTATGAAGGTACATATAGAAGGCTTTGAAAGAGGTAGAGCCACTTTGGGCTATATTTGGCCCTGAGAATTTCTGAAAATTCAAAATCGCTCAGTTTAGGTTGCAAATGCAGTATTTATCACTTGAACTGTTGGTGACCACATATCTATTAATTTTGTGACGTAATTTCACATCTAGTCGATGCATTATGACGTCATAAAATGGGTCATTTTCCTCATATTCTGTAAATTCCTTTGAAAATGACCTAAAGATGAAGCGTTTTTTCAATATTTCATATAGAGCACAACCCCTGATCCAAAATATGCCAATACATAATGAAAGGCCTAATTCTGAAGATCAAAAAACATGTTTTATTTTTTGGATCGTGGGCTGTGCTCATATTTAAATTCTTTGCTGAAGGTAGTCAAATACGCATGTTTTCTGCAAATTTCAAGAACATTGCAATTTCTCAAAGCCTGTTTTCAAATATTTGGATTCTCAAAACGAAATTTCATTATAGAACATGAAAGCACCAAGTGTCTACTTTATTTTGATATATGTAAATGGAAAGAGGGTGATAGATAATTAATTGATATAAGTACAGGGCCATTTTATGCAAAAGATGGCTCTTGCTCTTTGACATTGAGGCTTATTGTAAATCTGACTTTCAGGTACTTTGAGTCACCCCATCATACACCCCCACAAAGAGCTAATGACCCTCCCTCAGCCTGCCCTTGAGGAAGAGGTGGAGGAGACTCCATATGGACAGTTTCAGCAGGAGCAGCAAGAGAAACAACTGGGAAAACACAAAAAGGATGGGCCCAAATTCCAGTTCAAGATCTCAAGTGATGATGGCTTCTCCTGCAAAGGGGACTCCATGGCAGGTTAGTGATCGGGAACAAATGATGATACTTCAGATTATGAGTGATAGTTGTGTTAGGATATACTTGTAGTGGAAAGTAGACGTCAGCTGTGTCTTATGTATTGAAAAGTCCATTTGAAAAAGATTATGAAAAGTCAGTTTTACCATGGATAATCTGTTTTGTTTTGTTTTTCCAGAGGTTTGGCAGCAAGTTATAGAGAGAGTTCAGGATTTGCGATCCTCAGCTAGAATGAAGCATCTGTCATTTACAAGTAAGCAGACATTGCTGTTCTTGGCAACAATTTTTCACACAGTGTTGTGTTTAGCATGTAATTAATTGACTGCCGTCATGAGAAAAGGGCCCTTATCTTTTGACGCCACAATGCTCAGAAAACGACGTCAAAGTCGCGGTATTGTAAACACGGAAGTAATTTTTGTTGACTGCATTTTGTATACAAGAAATAAAATTGAATTCAAGAATTTGAAACTTGATGCGGACATTTTTTAATAGGTTTTGATATTATTACAATTTCGTACTGAAATTTATTCATAATTTTGTTTAAGTATTCAACTTCATGTTGATATACGGGACATTGGACATGCCCATTCCTAGCTCTGGAACAGCGATTAAAATGATGTCTATAACATTGACTAAATTAAAGATGCTGCATATTTGTTTTCTTGGCAATTTACAAATGCTTAAATTTGAATTAATTTAAGGTACATTGATACTCTGATAAGAGAGATAACTCTAAATGACACAAATCTCTATTATTTCTTTATAAATTTGTCAAGTTGAAGTGCCTTTGATGTCAAATTTTGCCCTGCAAGCCATGATAAAATTGTTTGTATTTTATTTTGAATAATTATATTTTTCTTTTGGAAAATTATAAAAGTTAAAGTAACATTTTATATGAGTAAGCAGAGGGTTTATTAACCTTCATATTAAAAGGCATATTCCATATACATGTATATTTTTTTCCAGAGAGAGAGAGAGAGAGAGAGAGAGAGAGAGAGAGAGAGAGAGAGAGAGAGAGAGAAGGAAGGAGAGTGAGCGAGAGATCTATGCATATACTCAGTAGTAATTACCGTTCGTTTAAGCGCTACTTTTTTTCCTGAAAAATATATGCCATTTAAAACATATTTAGCCATTTTAATTTTAATCCATAGTTAATCATACTGATGTTCTCCGAAAGCAAGCCTTCTGTGAACTGTCGATTTTAAAATGTGTGTAAAAGAAATAAGAGAGTGAGGGGGGGGGGGGGGGGGGGTTAAGAAAACAAACCAAAAAAATCTCCGAATACAAAGACCGCGATTAAAGTTAAAGCTAAGAAACATAATCCGTCTTTGGTTGAATAAAGATACTGGTAACATGGGAGATCCAAACCTTCTTCATGAATATTAAATATTTACTAAATTAACAATAATATAATATGCTACGGAAAAAAATACGGAGGATGGGGCATCGTCGCAAACCACGGCCAAGATGTACGATCTTCTCCCATTCTGGTCGTGGTTGAATGAAGAAAATTTCTCGTAGTTCATTTAAATATTGACCAATGCGCGTAAAGCATAGTCGGATAATGAACTTTGATGTGACCTTTCAATATCCAATCGCAGTGTACGAAATACTGTAGATCACTTAATTTTCGCGACACTTTATTTTCGCGAGATAGACATTGACTCCTTATTAGCGAGACAAAATTTTCACGAATTGTGGTCATTGCTCTATGTAATCTTAAGGAATTCTATTATACGCGAGAATGAAATTTTCGCGAGCATACCGTCTCGCGTAATTACGCGAAAATAAAGTGATTTACAGTATTTCTTGAGTACTGCTGATGTCATTTGTTGATTTCAATTGCGGTAGAAACAAAACTTGTCATTCTCTGAATATGACGCCACAATAGAGATAAGAGGGTTAAATATTCAAAATTACGACACTTTTTGTGTTCAAGCAGCCACGGGTATAGAAAAGAGCTACATGTATATGCGGACTCTGAACGTAGCTTGAGACAATGAGGATGTCGATGCCACAAAAATTTTGCTACAATAAAATTTGTTTCAAAAACTAATTTAAAATGATCGAATAAATACATTCAAAGGAATTGTATTATAGAAATTACTATTGTTTCAAATTTCTGAAATTGTTCCGATGAAATGAATGAAAGAAATCCCACTAGAACCTGTATTGCAATATGTTAAAAAATAAACTACAGCTATCGTAGACTTTCCCCAAATGCATTATACTCAATGTTGAAGAAATTAACAATATTACATCGACAGTGATATTTTGAATGAGGATATTTGTAAACCAATTTTGTAAACCTTTTAAGGAAAAAAACCCACTATAGATTAAGCAAAAAGACGTACAAATTTCTGGCTGATACCAGATATATGGCTACATCTCTTGAGAATACATCGCTGATAGAGCAAAAAGTATAAGTGGCAAGTGGTTATGGGTGTAATTTCCAAAAGTAATGAAAATGTTTAAAATCTTTAAAAACTTTAATGAGCGTGAAATATGTATCACTGACTATTGAATTCATGATATGAAATAAATAAGTCACGTTTTATGTTGAAAACTTCAACTCTGATACATGTATTAAAATATCCTGCAAATCTCGACATTGATTTCTTAAAGTTCCGTTGAAATCGACATAAGACATTATATCATAATCCTAACATGACTCTACGGAAAGGAATTAATAAACAACCACAATTTTTTCTGTTTTAAAGAAAAATATTGGCCATTACAGTCTCATACATCATGTAGCAACGGTGTGGGGTGGAGGTGTTACATTGAAAGTCCGATTTCCCCCTACCGCCCCCCCGTTTCCCTCCACACACACACTTTTTGTTGCAGCAAAGTCAAATCCGTGCACTATAGGGCAAAAGAATAAGGCAGTGTATTATGTTTGATTAAGAAACTTTGATACGGAAAGAGGACTGAACCTAACCCCCCCCCCCCCACGACGAAATTGGATTCGAGTTTCGACCCCCTCCCCCTTTATTTTTGATTGGGCATTTTTTAAAGGTAAAATTTATTTATTTTTTTCTGCCCCCCCCCCCTTTCTTTCAAACGAATTGTGTGGGTACAGGCGAAAATACGAGTAGTTTTTTTTTATTTTGATATGTTTTGAAGTAATAACTAGGGAAAATGGTTTTCCTAAATATTTTAAGCGAAAGAGAGTCAAACTAGAGCGGTAATACTTAATTAACAGCATCGTCTCGTAGAAAAAGCATTAACGTAATATTTTATTATTGGATAAGACAATCGCATCGAAATGTGAAAAGTTGTTTAGCCATTGTCACGGAGGAATATGAAATAGACAACCTTTCATGGCCGTAAAAAAATTTGTTTTACTTGTCAATTTGAGGTATAAATTCAAAGAAAGTTTCAATTTAGGGTATTGTATATAAATAATTAATTTAATTGTCCTTTATTTGCCTATTTACTGAATACTACGTTTCTACTCCATAACTAAGACAGACGAAGGAAATGAATTGTTAAACAATGTAAACTTAGAGCTTTAAACATTTTTAATAAAATATTCAAAAACGTAAAAAAAAAATTAAAATCCACTTGCATGGAAGACGGGAACGTATAATTTTTTTCATGAATGTTTATAAAAGGAATAAAAAATTTTAAAAACAAATTTACATATCTTGACGTATCTAAATATATTTCTCAGTTATATTTTTCAGCCATACAGAAAATACATTTTTTTCTTTTTTTTATCGTAACAGTTATAGGGAATAAAGTTACGTGCGTATGTGTTGGTGAGTGAATGCTGTCTCATGAGATTTTTTTAATATCGGGATCGACGTGGTCTTTGCGAGGGGTGCCCCGTTTTGCGCGCGGTGTCCTTTTGCATGGAATTCTCTCTCTAAATAAATATTTCTTTTTATCTTTAAGTGTAACAAGTGTTTTATATATTTTATAAATTGAATTAGATTATTTTGTATAAAAAGAATTTGTATGGGTTAATTAAAACAAATATCATTTCCCTACCGATTATGTTATAAACCATTCTTAGATTCTATCTGCACCCCTTCCCCTTTTATGAAATTGCTAGATCTACTCTAAAATTAGCATGAAAATAGTAAAAACACATGAAATCCCTTAGGAATAGTTAAATACTAGTCGTTTGGAAGAAAAAAAATAATAAATGCTTTCTCAAGTTTTTAATTCTCAAAACGATTGAGGTAATTTAAATAACATGTGATTTTAATATTTTTTGAAAATTGAATTAGACGCAGGCGACGTCATTCCGTTTTCAGTGTGTAACGTCAAAGTTATTTTTGGAGAGCCTCACTAAAATACTCATAAAATACAGAAAAAGTGAGATATTTTCAAAATTTATGTATATTTGCATTCAGAAAGAGTCCGGCTATCAAAATTTACCAAAAAGTCAATTTATGAAAATTTGACCTTAAGGGCCCTTTTCTCGTGACGGCAGTCAATTTACATGTAGAACTACTATAAGTTGTCTAAACTTTTTTTGTACAATTTTGACTAGGTTTGGATCCTACCAGGTTGTTTGGCGTAAGTTATAACCCAGTTGTCTACTTAGTGGAACAGTTGTTTGGGGCCCAGAACTGTCGGAACTACAACTTCAAATACCATCAGTATGACATGGCTGATTTAGAAGAGGTAAGGCTTCTGCAAAGTCTCTGTGCAATGTTATACCATACATGTTAACTCTATCGATTTAGGCAGGAGTCTACCGCTTTTTCACTCCATCTCCCGCCTACCGCTTTTATTCATAAATCTACTGCTTTTCTACAAAAGTTTGGTCAAGAATATTTTTGGTTCGCTTGGGTGTCGATTTTGAAGCCACTCTTCATAAAATCTCATTAGATATCATGTGATTTGACCCAGAAGAATACAAACGCTTTTTTTTGTACCAATGTGTACATAGATTTCAAGCACATATTTGACAACGACAACACCACAAAACTCGGTGATTACATTGGTTACAATCTCATCACTTCCAAGGAAAAGGAGATATAGCATTCTAGAATTGGATGAAAACGTTTGACATCGTCTATAAAAGCACAGGTGCTCAAAATTTTATCAATAAAGTCAATAGAAATCCCTGGATTGACAAAGCCATGAGGCATTAGATAATCACGGAAAATCCACGCAGCACAGTTAAGGTTACAAATGGAAATATCGGCGATTTTTTAAGATAAAAAATACATACTTTATTAGGATGGGCGATTCTTTTTAGAAATTCACTGCTATCAAAAAAATGAAATGTGGTTTAAATCTACGTGTTGGGGACATTTAGATTTTTTATTTAGACTTTTCATGTGATGTCGACGTCACATGACTTTGGCAATTATACTTGCAGTTTAGAGGTCATCTATAAATTTCAATATTGCAAGGGCATAACCAAGTTAAAAATCTTAGTTTATTTTATAATCATTTTCAACACTATATGTAGTTTGTGAAAAGTGCTGCGAACCTATATAGATTCCCTTTTTTAATTGGTAAAATTTAATTTGTTGGACGGCAGGTTGAATATTTTGCTGGTCAACTACATTAAATATAGCTATAATTAATTTATTTGCAAGATTTCAAGAGGTTCGCAGCATTTTTCAAATATCTTAATGCTTCTTGAGTTTATGTGTAAAAATTTGACAAGATACATTGACCGTATGCCCTTGCAATAAATCGATTTATTAGGGCCCTTCGATTACTTTTTCATTGAATCTGCATACAAACACACGACAGTAACGTTTGTCTGGAGAATGCACGTACAGTTTATAAATAAAATACTAAAATAGACATCGCATCCAAGTTAACAGCATTTTATTTTACTGCAAATAATATTTTATTTGAGAATAAAACACATTTTTCATTGTACAAAATGTGACTTGATCAGCCTCTCACTGTGTACAAACTGCGTCATTGTTGCGAGATGACGTCACATTGACAAGTGCATTGCGATCGATGCATCGTTTGTATACTGTTGTGTGGGATTTAACAAACGACAAAACTGCATGTAATAGTAAGTGTGTCAGTGGTCTACAGCTATCCAGCAGTTTAAAATTGCAAATTATTTCATTTTGTGGTATTTTGAAGACCTTATTTTATGTGTGACGTCATAGTAAACATTTCCCGTACAAATTAGGCCCCGCCTCCTTACTGTAACCTTAACTGTGCTGCGCAGTTTATTTAACGAAAGATAGGAACTAGTTTTAGATTTGGATTAAACAATATTTCATCATCTGTTGTGTTGGACAGCAGTATGAACGTTCAGCATTATTGGTTCTAAGTGAAATCAATAAAGATGACAGTTCTAAAGGCTGTTGGGCAGTCAATCAAAGCAAAAGGATGAGCATGAAAAATATTTATATCTTGTAATTTATGTCAAACTCGAAGTGTTTCTATCTACTTCATTGCAGTTGATATTTGAGATTCATTATTGCATTGGTCATTTAAGGCCATATTTACATAATATACATCTTGGTAAACCCATGCATAAAACAGCGTGCACAATACTGCCTCTTTTGAGGTCTGAACCTCCCTATTTTTCATCAAAGTAGGTTATTATGTATGGTTAAACATGGATTGCATTTCAAGAGCTTGACCTGGATTAAACTTGCTTTTATTTAATGTCTGAAATGCACAAATATTTTTTATAGGAACCAGCTGAAAACCCTTCAGGCTGCATCAGATCGGAGCCTTTTGAGTCAAGGAAACCCTTTGACATTTTCAGCTTCCTCATGTCTCAGTATCGACACATGCCTGGTACCTGTGACAGCAAAAATGATGTTGAGATGGTTCACAAATCAGCGAGGTATTATGCATATATTTTCATGTATAAGATACTCTGTATTGATTTTTCAAATAAGTTTACAACATATACTTTTGAAGTTATCTGATTCCTTGTAAATTTCTATCTCTATATGCCAGTATGAGTAACAAGTCCACAAACACATCTAAGAGCACCAAAGTTAACATTTTCACATTTTATCTCTGGTATATTTTTTTAAGGAGCACTGTCGCTTACCTAGAGAAAAAGCTTTCAAATTTTCTCATTTAAATTTTATAATGGCATTTCTTGTTTATTTCCTGTCAAAATATTACAGTACTATAATTGAAAATTTTCTCTCATGGACTTCTTTTATCTTTGACTGGTATAAAACTACATAGTAAAAAAAGTAAATCTCGCACAATCTTCTACATTACATTTTCAGTGATTATTGCTCTAATCATTAGAAGTTGTTTGGAGTGTAGACTTTATAGCATTAACAATATATTTGCATCCCAATTTTGCAGACGAGCCACAAGCATGGATCTGCCCATGGCTATGAGATTCAGGAAACTGAAGGAACATTCAAGAGAAGCTGTTGGAGTTTACAGGTATACATGTACATTTATAAGTTCTTTTAATATCTTACTTTGGCTAAAAGTGAGCTTTTCTGAATTTTAAATTTTGTCATCCATCCATAAATTTTTCAAATGATAAATTTAAAAAAAAAAGGTGAACTGCATTTCCTATGTATACAAGCATTTACCCCCCCCCCCCACATTCAGGCTTACCTAGAACTCGTAATGCTTCAGTGAGCTCTTAAATTTTTACAGTATCTATTTCAATCCAAAGTTTAGAAGTCTGTTATGTTAATACCTTTATTTCAGGTCCCCCATACACGGCAGAGGGCTATTCTGTAAGAGGAATATAGACGAGGGCGAGATGGTGATAGAGTATGCAGGGGAGGTCATCAGAGCTTCTTTGACGGACAAGAGGGAGAAGTACTATGAAGGAAAGGTAAATATAAACAGATTTTCATATAGGAGTTATAGTAGTTTAAAATATAGAGAAAAAAGCATAAAGATTGAACAGAGAAATATTATTTGCTATTCCTGTGGGGGAAAAAAAGGATGTGTAGAAACGCAAAATTTACACAAAGAAAAAAAATTTGCTCTATTGCATGATTAAGAGGATATATATTTTAAGGGCCATTCAGCTTCAAAGATAAGTTATTATATTGTTATTTTGTGCTTGCAGTGACCTAAGTATTTAAAGATCTGCCTCTATTCCATTTCAGGGCATTGGTTGTTACATGTTTAGGATAGATGATTTTGATGTTATTGATGCCACGTTACATGGAAGTGCTGCCCGTTTTATAAACCACTCTTGTGAGGTAAATACAAGTAAATCTTTTCGAACAACATACAAGCTCAGGTTAAACATGTTTGTTTTCTATTGAAATACATGTATAACATTTCTCTTTCAGCCAAACTGCTATTCCAAGGTGATAAATGTGGACGGCAAGAAGCATATTGTGATATTTGCAATGACATCGTAAGTACAGTATATATATATAGTCTGAATACTTATGGTATATTTATTATTAAAGCTTTTTCATAATTTATGCACATTTAAATCTTGAACAAGTTGGGTGAAATTTTTTATTACCACAAAATCTTTTAGGGTCATATCGTGAACAAATGTGGTTAGATATTTAATATAATGCATTTTGTTTTTCAAGGACATTTGAAGTCTTGTATTTGAGAAACTTTTATTGAAAATTTCTTTTCATCGTAATCATAAATCACGAATCATAAAAGTGAAGTTAATGTACTCTCTGCCATGTGTGATTTTTTGGGGGGGGCAAATAATATCTACTAACTTTTGATCCAACAGAATAAAGAGAGGTGAAGAGCTTACCTATGATTACAAATTCCCAATAGAAGAGGTGAAGATTCCTTGTACATGTGGTGCTAAAAAGTGCCGCAGGTACCTCAACTAACGACTGTGATATTTATCTTGAACCCAAGAGATCAAACTGTTTTCCACTTACAATATAATTGTAAGGGGATTGTTGTATGATGGTATAATTTCCATTTTTCTTGCTTGACTCCGGTGAATTAAGAATTCCAGCTGCTTGTTAAAAGTTTCGCACATTGAATTTTATTGTTCAAAACAAGGAGATGTTGTAAAGTGACAACGAAATCCTACATCAAGACACCAAACAAGAATAGTACCGGTACTCTTATAGGACTTGTGATTGATGTGTACAGGAGAAATTATTTTTCTGTTCCATTATGTTTACAGTTTTTAAATGGCGACCATATTGTGATCATGTTATGAAATTTACTCTGGGAGATAAACTCACTTTCTAATGAGAGTCTTGACTTAACCTGATTTGAAATTTTTCATGCATCAATTTTATTTCATTTAGAAGACTTCCATCCTCATTATCAAGTATATTTTATTGTTTTTATTGTTATCTATTAAACTTACACATGTTAGTAATGTTTTGTACAATATGTTTGCACAGATCACATTTACTCGATTTGAAGATGTTATGAAATAACAAAGTTGTAAAACATTGATTTTTTTTGTACCCCCTCCATTTATTTATTGCTTTTTTTTTGTCTCTGGGTATTTGTTATAGTCATGCAATACCAGATGTGTTCAGATAGCCATTATTAAAAACATGCCCCTGTAAATATTTTGTATCGAGTGTTTTGTACATATATGTATGTAGATAGTGTAAATATCAAGTTTTTTCTGCCCTAATCTTATTACTGGTATGTTTTTATCTTGTTTCTGCTTTATTTGATAACTGCCAATTTATGACAAGAGAAAAGTTTTCATTTAACCATATATTATTAATTTAAGAAAAAAAAATGAAATGGAGAAAAATAAATTATTACACAGATGTTATCTTCTGGTTTATTTTTCCTCAAAATAGTTTTTAGGTTTTTTTGGGGGGGTTGGGGGGTTGGGTTGTGATAAGCTCAAGAATTATTCTTACATGTATTTGAACAGGTGTATATATGCCGACAACAAAAATGAACAAAGTGGAGTCAAATGGTATGTCCTGATAAAAACAAAAATGTGAAAAGAAGTTTTTTTGGCAATAGATACAGTTGTAAGAAGTTTAATCAATAATTGTGATAGAGTAGAAAACAAATTGTTATCCTGATGATAAAGTCATGGGTGGTTGGGTGAAGTTACTGGAAATCAAACACAAATTGATGGAGCTAACATTAATTGTGGAAGAACAGTAACCATGGAGGAAGCCAAATATCTTTTAGCTCACCTGAGTGGAAAGTTAAGTGAGCTTTTCCTGATAGAAATTTGTCCATTTTCTATTGACATAGGGTAGTAATTGATGTTGTCATAAACTTTTCATACTTTCTTCTTCTCCACAGAATTACTTGGCCAATTTCAACCAATCTTAGCACAGGGTATCCCTTGATGAAAGGGGATTCAAGTTTGTTGAAATGAAGGGCCATGCCCTCCTCCAAGGGGAGATAATTACAAAATAGCAAAAAATTAATGGAATTAAAAAATCTTCTCAAGAACCAATGGGCCAGAAAAGTTGAAACTTGTGTGGAATTATTGTCAGATAGTGTAGACTCAAGTTATTCAAATCATGACCCCCACGGGTAGGGTGGGGCCACAATGGACAATTAAAAGTTTTACATGGGAGTGTATAAGAAAAATCTCATGAACAGCAAAGCTATGATAGGCCATATATACATGTACATGTATATGGGTCAGGGTGTGTAGATTCATGTTTGTCAAATCATGACACTTTGTGTTAGAGTGGGGCCACAATGGATGATTCAAATTTTACATAGGAGAAAAAAAGCAAAAATCTTCTCAAGAATAGCGAAGTCATGGTTGGTACTATTTATATGGAAGAATCCTCAGATAGTGTAGATTCAAGTTTGTTCAAATCATGACCCTCCATGGGTAGGGTGGGGCCACAATAAAAGTTCAAATTTAAAGGGGAAAAGTTCCAGTTAGTCAACAGAATATGTAAGCATCCTTAGTTACTGTAGATTCAAATCATACCCCCTCTCCACTTAGAGTTACATGTAGATGGGGACCACTTTTGCATTTAAGCAATTCAATACAAAATTTATTTTTGTTTTTTACCTAGCCAGAGTGTTCAGGTGAACGATGTGGCCCCTTGGCCTTTTGTTATGCCACACACGCACACCATATGTATATGCAAGGGTCTTTAAGGGAAAAATGTTGCTATAATGCAAACTTGATTTATGACTGCAAGGTCATTAATGGTAGTATTTAACAGCAAAAAAAAAACAAAAAAAAAAACTAGAACTATCCAAACGGAACAAAATACCCCCCGCTGGGTTTTTCAGAAGTGCTAAATCATGAATATTTTATGGATCTAAGAGAAGAGAGAAATGCTAAAACATTTTTAGTGCAAATGTAATTGCTCATTATATTTTTTATAAATGAAACGAAGGCGCAGCCTAATAAAAAAAATAGACTAAATATACAGACCAGACACGAATTATGAACTTTTTCTGTCAGTGACCTTGAACTTGCATAAATGACTTTGGTTCAAAGTCATGACACAACCTCAGGTCATAAGCAATGTTTGTGTGAAGTAGTAGATTTAAGTTTTTCCATATAAAAGATATGGACCGGACACGAATTATGAAATTTTTCATAATTGGGTCAAGGTCATGACACACCTTTAGGTCATGAGGAATCTGTGTGAAATAGGGACTTACCAAGTTTATCAATAAGAAAGATATGGACCGGACACAAATTATGAAATGTTTCTTCCAGTGACCTTGAACTTCCCCAAATGACCTGGACCCAAGGTCATGACACCCTTAGGTCAGGAGCAATCTTTGTGTGAAATGAGAACCTACCAAGTTTATCCATAAGAAAGATATGGACCGGACACGAATAATGAATTTTTTCTTCCAGTGACCTTGAACTTCCCCAAATGACCTTGGGTGAAGGTCATGACACACCCTTAAGTCATGAGCAATCTTTGTGTGAAATTAGAACCTACCAAGTTTATCCATAAGAAAGATATGGACCGGACAGGTTTGCACAGACAGACGGACAAGCTGATTCCTATATACCCCCTCCCCCCCCCCCCCCAAACTTGAGAGGGACAATAAACAACATACAAACAAGCAACGTTTGAGCAGATACTAGTACACTGTCCCTACTTAAGGTCAGACGAGACGTTCTTCAAAATCTGTTTTGTATATCTTCGAAATGTATGAAAAATATTCAAAATTTTAATAACATTCTGATTTCTAAACCAGTTTCTAAACGTTTTTAAAACATCCAAACACTTAAACATTTGAAATTCAAAAATTATTTTTCTTCCCCAAAGGATTATATAAGAAAAACTACCCCTGGTATCTTGCAGAAATGCCTGGTAAGGTACCTCAATTTTTTCTGAGTAAACATGTTTAAGTAGCAATACTTCAATGACAAAATCTTAGAAAAATTTATCTATTATTAAGGAACGTCTCGTCTGTCCTTAAGTTCGAAAACTATTTGCAGCTGACTATGCAAGGTGATCCCTTCTTTAATCTCTCCCTCTCTCTCTCTGAACTACTACACTATAATACATTTTGAAATCACAAAACGAAGTTAAATGTTGCTGAATCATACACTATAGGCAGGGAGGGAAACTCGAAGGGAGGTAAACTTTTCACCTCAGAGACTTTACAAGAGAACTTTCACTGAAGGGGGTTCTTTGAACATTCAATATTGTGTCTATCCAAATAATCGTTTCTAAGTAATCAATGTAAATTCAAACACTGTGAGAGTTAATTATTTCAAAATTAAGTTTAGAGTTCAAGTGCGTAGACTTTATTCTCAATTCGAATAAATACCCATACAAAATGAGAGGTGTTTGAAGGAAAGTTTTTAAAGCACGGTTTTGAAGGATTTCCTTGAGATTTTTTAAACAGCCCAGTGTATCGGGTGTCAATGAATTATCTTAAATTTTAATAATACTAGATAGATTGGGTCACATGATATGATGAATTTGAAACCAGTGGGGGGTAACTGTCAAGTCCGAGTTGTTACAAGGGATATAAAACATGTTGGCAAATCTAGATACTTGATTAAATTTACCATTGAATGAGTTAAAGAATACAATACAGAAATCTAATCAATCAGTTCATATGTCAGTGTAGATGAGTTCTGATTTTAGATAAAGAATCTATGCCGAAAAAGTTCATTCACAGTATATTGATTATATGTTTTAATAATGATAAGATTTCCATTGAAGAATTATTTCCTTACTTTACAAATCCACAGAGTGAAAATGGCATGTAGTTTTTTACTGACTCACCCATCCCCAGTTCAAATGAAAATTGTACATAAAAATTTATTCTGAACTTTCATTGGGGGGGGGGGGTTAGATACCACGAAGTCAGATTGAAATTCTTCCTCCATGCTTCTAATACTGTGAAACAAAGACGACACCTTCTTAAATATTACATCATATGAATATTACTTGTGAATATATTTCAAGTATATGTAAAGAAGTTCAATTTTTTTTTTTACTTTGATTCACGGCATGTCAGACGTGAATACATATAAAATCGTTGACACTTGCAACCTTGTAGATAATTATTTTCTGGCAAACAGACAAAGTGCATTTCATCGCCTCTAAGGATATGATTTAAATGTTTGAACTGAACAGCTTTTTCAAGTACCCTTAGCAAGAAATTACATTTTGTTTCTCTTTAAAACTCTATTCTTAAAAAAAGTATGAAAAATGTACATGCATTATTTTAATCACACAACCTGTAACAAAGAGGAAAAACATAACTGGAAATGACTTTTGTAGATTAATGTAAAGGAGACAATTTTTGTAAAAAAGCAATAAACGAAACGATTATTTGGCCTACATTGTATAAGTCATGGAATTAATCCAGTCTGAATATGATCCGTAATACTGTTTGCACATATATGTGAGCAAATGCATAAACTTCTTAAAACTATTGCGCGGATTTGCACAAAACTTGGCAGTGTACTATCCCTTAATCTACTGGGGTCAATGTGTCGTCGTCCCTTTCGTGCATGGTGAAGGCATAGTGAGAGCGGGTACAGATGTTGGGTTCCATCAGACGATTGACTATTTCCTTCACTTCGCTGCCTGACCTGTGCCACATATCCCCTGGTTCTTCTTCTTCATACTTATATTTCGCGAAATCTCTCTGGTAATGAGCACATGATCGTGGGGTAAGTTTATGAGGGCTGGGTCGGGACAGCCGCTCCACCATTCCGTTTACGTAGTCCGAGGGGAGAGGATCTAAGAACGCAGGGGCGCGTGGCAAACTCGCACCGTATCTTTCATCGTAGGCGTAAAGTCGTCTTCGCTCTCTTCTGGGTCCAACCCTTTCCGATACCTCGAAAGAAAGAGATCTTGGATTGTAAATTCTTGAACGCCGATTTTGGAATTTCGTCTCCTTTGTGGAATACAAATTTTTGATATTTTTATTGTTAAGTCCTGTCCAAGTTACACAGAAAGCCATCGTTATATATTTCCTAAATAATTTTTTTTTCTCTTTCACATTCGAGAACTCACAAATAAATTAAACTCCCTCCTCAAATTTCACACTAGCTATACATAATGCATGCCAATGAAATCCAGACTGCACTTCAGAAAATCCAGTATAAGTACTTTCAAATTAATTTTCCCCTTTGAATAAGGATGAGCTCCAAACTAACTTATTTCCACTTCAATTTTGTTACGTCTAAACCTCTTTGTATGGGTATCCATTTATTCGTAAAGTAAATACCTAACAGGTACGATAATGCACAAAACACACTCTCCCTGCCGTTATATATTCTTTGGTTCGTCTCTATTATCACACCAAAATTTAGAACTTAAATTCTACGGCATTTTTAAATAACAGCCTTCAGAAGATATTGGTGGCGAACGTTTAAATAGTATATCAAAAATTAAAGCCCGTCGGCCCTGTTTTATTACGGTTAGAATTTTAGATACTGCGACCGAGAGAAAGGAAGGCTTATTTGTTCATGTTATTTACTAGATATTTAAAGAATTATAAGTTTTCAAATGGATGTTTGCACAGCGACTCTGACTTGTAATTAACGATTTTGGGCGATTGGCACAAATAGACCTGTGAAAATGATTCATTACATGTAACAAAACCCCGGTGGCCTGTTTTGAATTTTTGTCCATTGTACTTTATTATTAGGTCTGGTATAGTTCATTATTTGACCATATTTATTAACATAACAAATATATCACATTTTAGGGTTGGAATATCGATCAAAAACAACTTTTTTGTAAAGATTTCGAAAATAATGATTTATGCAAATGTTTGATTTTATTAAATGGGTATTTGATGATCCAAGAGCGACTGTACTGTAAAATCATTCACTTTCGTTTGGTTACTTTTTATGCCCCGTATCGAATATTCGAGTGTACATAGTTTTTGCCCTGTCCGCCCGTCTGCCTGTCTGTTTATTTTTACTCACTTTTATGAAAAAAAAAATTAATAAAAACGTCAGGGCCTTCATATTCCCCAGATGTATTTCTTGTGTAACAAGACCTTTGTTTGGAAATAAACATTTTTGACCTTGGAGTTTAAGCTCTAGACGCTCATATGCTAAATAGAATGTTTCTGGAAAACTGAAGGTACAAGATGTGTTTGTGAAACACTGATGCCCCCGTATGGCAACAATTAAAGCGATATGTAGGTACCAAAACTACGTAAGGCCTTCTAACAAGAAATACAATTGTGAAATATGAAAGCCCTAGCACCACCTGTTCAAATGTTATGGCCAAAGTTAAAAAAAAAAATTAAAAGTAGGACAAACATCTAGGTCGAGGTCAAAGTTGTTGGTTTCAGAAAGGTCTTGGGCCATCTTTAAAAACTTGTTTGGTTGCCTCTCCCGATCCGACGGACTAAATGGCCTGACTCAAAAAAATTATTTTACATTCCACGACAAGATTTTTTATGCACCAGGATCGATAGATCCGGGGCGAATGTTGTTTTTGTCCGTCTGTTTATCTGTTTGTCTGTCTGTTGTCAACTTTAACCTTCACCATAACTTTTGAACCATGAGAGATAGAGACTTCATGTTTGGAATGCATATTCTACTTATTAAGTTCTTTCAAATGACACTAAGGTTAATGACCTTGCGACCTTGAGTGTGACCTATATACTAAAAATAGCTTTTTCAAACTTTTTATACCATAACTTTTGAACTATAGGAGATATAGACTTTATATTTGAAATACATACTCCACTAATTAAGTTCTTTCAAATGACACCAAGGTGAATGACCTTTTGACCTTGACTGTGGCCTTTATGCTAAAAATAGTTTTTTTGAACTTTGTTGCCACCGGGCGCACAATGTCTTACAAATACGTCTTGTTTTTAATTTCTTTTATCTCGTCAACAAATATGTTGAACATTTATGGATAAAAGATTTTCCCACCTACCCAATAGTTTTACCCTGAGTCGGGAGAGGGCAAGCAAACATTATTTTAAAGATGGTCTTGTCACAAGAATGACATATTTGAAGTATGAAAGTCCTAGCTTTACTGTAGTAGCTCTTATAAAGTTATGGCAAAGGTTAAAGCGTTTTAAAAGTAGGTCGAACTTCTAGGTCAAGATAAAATTTGTTGGTTTCTTAAGAAAGGTCGGGCCATCTTTAAAAACTTGTTTGGTTGCCCTCTCTTGACTCGACTGACTTAAAATGGCCCGACTCAAAAAATTTTATGTTACATTCCAGGACGAGATTTTTTTCTCTTTTTTTCTCGTCAACAAAATAATATGTTGAAACTTTATGAATAAAAAATTTTCCCACCTACCTACCGACCCAATAATTTTACCTTGAGTCGGGAGAGGGCAAGCAAACATTATTTTGAAGATGACCTTGTTACAAGGATGACATATTTGAAGTATGAAAGCCCTAACTTTAACCATTAAAAAATTATGACCAAGGTTAATTTTTTTAAAAGTAGGTCAAAGTCCTAGGTCAAGCTCATAGGGTAAAAGTTGTTGGTCTCTAAAGAAAGGTCTTGTCACAAGGATTACATATTTGAAGTATGAAAGACCCGTTAAAAAGTTATGGCCAAGGTTAATTTTTTTAAAAAGTAGGTCAATCTACCAAGGTCAAAGGGTAAAGGTTGTTGGAATCCAATGAAAGGTCTTGTCACACAGAATAAATATGAGAAGTATGAAAGTCCTAGCACCAAATAGATAGAAAATAGATCTCATATCCCACAATAATAAGAAACATATTGTCCTCAATCTTCCCCATTATTGTAAGTACTTTATTCTCTTGATCATTCCAGTTAAACACTCCCCAACCATTATTTCCCCCTCCCTAATGACACATACTGCCCGGGGTCTCTGTATCCCCTGATCAGGAATGATGTACCCCAGGAATCGACCGTCCCTGTCCAACATGTGAATTTTGTCGTTGATGATGTCCGTGATGGTGATGTAATGCATGCTGTCTGTGGTAAGGGAGCTAGGCAGGAATTCCTCTTTGGACGCTTTGTTCCCTGTGTAAGAGAATCTGAATATTCCGAACTTATTAACGACTGTGACAGCTTTTTTACCCCAGTCAGCTACACAAACGTCGCCATTACCATTTTCCACCACATAAACTGCATCCTTAAACAGAGGCTGGTACTGGGAGTCGTACTGGATTTCCTCCAGCACGTCACCGGAAGTGCTGTATCTTACGATCTTGGACTCTGTTGTCTGGAGACAGACAAGGAAGTCACCTGCCGCGGTACAGGTAATTCCGGAAGGATTGTATTCCCCGGTACGGAACAACGTATCTACTTTACCGTTTATAACTTTCTTCACAGTATTATCATTTCTATCAGTGTACACCACGTGTCCATCATGAAGGGTCAGGTAACCACCATAATCCGAAATGTCGACAGTGTCGTGGAGACAGCCCTGAAGATCAAACAACTTGAGCTCATGACTGGCTCCCCCTGCCCACACTTTGTCATCTCCGAGGGGAATCATATCAAACAGGCGGTTGTTGTTTTCTTTCTTATCAGTGTACACCACGTGTCCATCATGAAGGGTCAGGTAACCACCATAATCCGAAATGGCGACAGTGTCGTGGAGACAGCCCTGAAGATCAAACAACTTGAGCTCATGATTGGCTCCTCCTGCCCACACTTTGTCATCTCCGAGGGGAATCATATCAAACAGGCGGTTGTTGTTTTCTTTCTTAGCCGGAAACTCTGTATTAAAGGTGGACAGGACTTCCGATATACTTAGAACTTGTCCTGATGAAGAGATCTGATCTTCTTTTGTTAGATCGTCGAAAGGCAGTTTTTGTGATTCTAGTTCCTGTATGTAACCGAAGGAAGATGTATAACTTTCATTAAACTTGATAGGTTGGAAGAATGCCGGTCTTGTTTCTTCTATAAAGGTTGGAATCTGTTGATTCTCAAGTTCAAACTTAAGTTCCATTAAACCACGGACATCTTTGGAGTTTTCCAAGCTGTCGACTGTTTGTTCAAGAGTTTTCAATTTCTTACATATTTCTTCAAATTCTTTTTTCTGCTTGATTAAAATTCCTGCATGCTTTTCTTGCAGTTTATATAGGTCCTTGTGCAGTGCCTTCTCTGCCTTATCAATTTCCTGATGCAGGGTTTTTGGCATGTGATGAAATTTTTTCTTTTGTCTGCTTGTAAACACGTCGAAGGGATGCCAACCTTTTACTTACATGTTCCAAAATTCTCTCCAATTCTGTTCGCTTTGTCCGTAGCCGTTCATTTTCTATCGTGATGAAATCGGATAATTTATCGACTTTCTCGGATAGTTCGACAATACCATGTTCCCTGTGCTTGTTTAAAACACATAAGACACAGAGAGGAATATTACATGTCTTGCAGAAGGCGCTACATTGTTGCTGGGGGTGGGTCAGACATTCTCCACCTTCGATTTTTTGTTTGTTGTATTTTGTAACTTCATGACCATTTTTGGATTCGATAAGAATGTGAGGTTCTACACATGCATTGCATAAATTAAGCGCGCATCGTTTGCATGTGAAAATTACAGGACTTTGACAAATATCACATTCAATATAATGCTGTCCTTGTCTTAATACTGAAGAAGCCATCCTTTTATCTGAAATAAAATAAAGGAACATGTTATATACCAATGTTAGTCCACTTCAGGCCAGATAAAATTAATCTTTAGATTCTCATCCTAATTTGCTATAAAAATTGGGACGAGTGAGCGGATTTTATTTTTTATAATTGTAAAATTGTAAGTGTCAACAAAACATGGACTCTTCGGTCACAGTTTTTTGTTACGCTAATGCCAATATGAATAGATTTTATTCTTGTCATATTCTTTTAAATATTTAAAGAAGATTCTTGCTTTCAAAAATTAAATATTTATAGTTAATTAACAAATTATCAAGCACACGCCAAACAAAATGTGGGGATACCAATAAATTGTGTATTCATGACTTCTTATCGGCCTTTCACCAAATACCTTTTAGTTTTACCAACAAATCCCTCTGTTTTGAGTAAAATATAAAATAGATTTCCACTTTCTTAAAAAAAATTGATCATTCTTGACACTTGACATGTTCGATATTAAAATAGGCCATATTTGCAAAATCTATAACTGAAAACCCTAGTTATATACTGAAAAGGTTTATACATGTATTAAGTCTGTTCTCTATTAATGTATTGAGGTCAGGGGTTCGTTGTCTTATTTAGGGTAACACGAATGACCTAGGTGCAGTGCTTAGAGTCAGACCTGTCTAAGTACTTAGTTTTATTACTGTATACAGAGAAAAGTTCGCCCCCGTTTTATTTTCGCCCCTTTCGCCTTAATGACTTATTGGCGAATTTAAAACGGGGCGAATTCAAAGAAATCGGTATGATTTAATTCTTAAACAGAAATATGACTAGGCAAATTTAAAACGAGGCAAAATTATTCGCAAGTACAAAAGCGTGAACATAACACAGGGCGAAAAAAAAACTGTAAACAGGATTGAGTTTGTCTTGAGCCGTTACAATTAATCTATACGGGGTTCACTCGCTCTGACAAAGTCTACGACATGTCATGGAAATAAAAAAGACAACATATTTTTTAAATTAAAACTCTGGGAATTTTGAGCTCTTTTTCCCCGTATCAGTCAAAGCCAGCAAGATTATAAATAGTTTGTTTTCGCAGTTTTGTCAAAATTCTAATTTAGTGACCTAGATAAAATTTAGATAAGTCAAATGAATTTTATGTTCAAATAGGTTTTTACTGTGCAGAAATTGAGAAAAATAATTTGAATACATTGTACAGAAAACTGAAATTTAACGACACTACAGCTAATAATTGAATATTAAATTCATAATTTTTTTTTTTTGAGTTTAAGTAATTTATAACATACCTCTTCACAGCCAACCTTTCATCTCGAACAGAAAACAGTTTCCCCGGCCAAAAGTGAAGTGAGTCGTATTTCAAATGAAATCCTGGCCAATCAAAAGGGCTCATGCATATAATCTGCTTGCAGCATATAGGATCTAATGTCTACATGGACAAATTAAATAATTTCAATAATACCAACATTTATAAAGCATATATGATTAAAACTTCTGTATATTTTCCCCACGTTTACAAGTCATTGAATAACCTACCCTGTCGTGGGCCTCGACAGAATTGTTGTGCAAAAGTCATGATATTACAAAGGATGTGCATGTAAAATATATGTAAAGCTTTCCTTGTTTGGCTCTTGAAACACTTATCTGAAAAAAAAATCGTCTAAGTCGGGATATTACAAAGGATGTGCATGTTTCTAAAAGTAATATTTTGTGAAAGCTTCTTTGTTTGGCTCTTGAAACACTTATCTGGGAAGAAATCCTCTAATTTCCTTGAAAAATAGGCAAGTTGTATGAATAAAACACTCAAGATTCAATGTGAATTTTTATATTTTCTAAGGCTTCCTATGAAGAAGTGAAAATATAACTAGAAAGTCTGCTATTGCATGCAATAGCGTATGTCGCTCCGAACTGGACAAGACTTTCATTCTTTCATCACTAAATATTTACATCCACTGAATATTTTCTCCTTTATTTCCTAAGAAAACCCATTGCGTTAATCGCTGCATGAACTACATTAGGCATGTCTGTACATGTCGCCTGTACTGATTTCTTGATCAGTGGCTGTTCCATCAATGAAACGTATAAAGACGTTCGCATTATTAATACAATAATTAATCATTTTAATCCTACTTTGAATGATTATTCAAATAGATATAAATATAAACAATACGATGTCTTTGTTTGTTATTACTGGAATTAACGGTCGCAGCTATTGCAGAAAAAATTTACATAACCCGCGTAAGCGGGTTATGTATTTTTTCTGCAACAGCTGCTTCCGTTAATTCCAGTAATAACAGACAAAGAAAGCATTTTATTGTTTAAAACAATACCCGTTAGCTAAGCTTAGACAACCATCAACTCGTATCAGTCCTTTCAGTACTTTGGTTTAAAAATCAAAGTTAAAGACTTTTCACTTTTCTCCTGTTTCCATGGAAACTATTGACAATTTGCAATTTTTAAATCCAATGAGCACAATTACAGATACTAATTATTACACAAATAAAATTTCATGAAGAATGTTCAAGGGACCAGAGAGAAAACTCGCGGACAAAATTCGTCCATTTTTGCAGGTTTCCATGTCAACGGTAGCCATTTTGAAACTGAATGACCACACAACACAACTACAACCAGTGATTCTCTTTAGAGGGAAGTTTCAGGAAGATTGTCTCAGCCATCTCCGAGAAACAGCCTGGAGAACAAAAACATGCATACAATCGCAATATGTCTCCCGACTTCGTTCGGGGCGACATATAATTATAAAACAAGATGTATTTGTGAAACACTATGCGCCCGACGGGAAATAAATTTGAAAAAAACTATTTTTAACATATAGGTAACAGTCAAGGTCACAAGGTCATTGACCTTGGCGTCATTTGAAAGAACTTAATTAGTGGAGTATGCATACCAAATATGAAGTCTCGGATCTCTCATGGTATAAAAGTTATGATGAAGGTTCAAAAAAGCTATATTTAGCATATATGTCACAGTCAAGGTCACAAGATCATTGACCTTTGTGTCATTTGAAGGAGCTTTATTAGTGGAGTTAGCATACCAAATATAGAGTCTCTATCCTTCATGGTCCAACAGTTATGGCGAAGGGAGTTTCAATAGTAGAGTGTGCATACCAAATACGAAGTACTAGTATCTGTCTTTCATGGTTCAAAAGTTATGGCGAAGGTTAAATTTTTCCAACAAAAAGCCTTTTTTAGCATATAGGTCACAGTCAAGGTCACAAGATCATTGACCTTGGTGTCATTTGAAAGAGCTTATTTTGTGAAGTATGCATACCAAATATGAAGTCTCCATCTTTCATGGTTCAAAAGTTATGGCGAAGGTTAAAGTTTGTAGACAAACAAAGAAACAGACAGACAGGAGAAAAACAATATACGCCTCGGATCTATCGATCCGGGCACATAATAAAATAAAAAAAATTAGTTTGGTAATCTCTACAAGAGACCCATGGGCCACAACTCAACATAGTCACTACTTGGATTTAATACAGTTCTACTGACATAGTCATTACTTGGTTTTACAGTTCTGCTGACACATAGTCACTACTTGATTTTACAGTTCTGTTAAATTGGTCACTACTTGGTTTTACAGTTCTGCTGACACATAATCACTACTTGGTTTTACAGTTCTGCTGACACATAGTCACTACTTGATTTTACAGTAATTCTGACATAGTCACTACTTGGTTTTACAGTTCTGCTGACATAGTTACTACTTGGTTTTACAGTTCTACTGACATAGTTCCTACTTGGTTTTACAGTTCTGCTGACATAGTCACTACTTGGTTTAAAACTGAAAATTGTCCTAAAATTTGCACTCAAAGAAAAAAGCTGAATTCTCTTTTGCAATACTCTCAGAATGCTTGTTCACAATTGCAATTCTTGTGATACGACCTTACTTTGGGTATCAACATACTGTATAGGGGATTAATTTCACGGGTTGTAATTTTCACGTTTTTCTCTCATCTGACACTATCGCGGTTTCTTGAATTCGCGGAATTGGTAAATGTATGTAATAAAAGTTACCTCCCTTTTCTAGTCTACCCCATATAGCTACATGTAAACGACATTAATCAGCGTTATGTCTTTATTTTACGATCAACAGAGTAGATTATACGATTGATTAGAAGAGAGGTATTCAAGTCTTCGTCGTCATATGACTTTCCTTGCGATGGGTGCATGTGCATCCCAAAATCTTCTATACAACGCGGCAAAAAACCACTAACGAGTAAGGAATGTGTTAATTTAGGTCGACGAAATAATTCCTTCCAAATCTTTAGTAAGTTCGATAGTTATTTGAATGATTTTTTTAAAACCGAAATGTCGGTAAAACTAATATGCATGATAATGCAGGTAACAAACACACGTGGTAACATTAGTTACGCACGGGTAATCAAAACTCATGGCCCATGTGTTTTGAATGAATTATCATCTAGCGTGGGCTATTAAAACAGCTTTTTAACAAATCTGCTGATTTGAATTAAAGCAAAGCGAGATAATTAAAAGAACGGAATGACAAGTACAAAAACTTTGCTAATTACCGAAATGACCAGGTACTGCACGTACATGTATATACCGGTATAAACCTATCGTAGTCTATTCTCAAATTTCTTAATAAAACATGGAGTTTACTGAAAATTTATTCACTGTTTTTTGAATTCACGGATTTATTGACACCGTGAATATAGCGAATATTAACACCGCGAGTTATTTTCCCCCTATACAGTATTTGATTTGCATTTGAGAAAGTTTAATCTTCGGTATGTTGCCATACGGGGGCATCAGTGTTTCACAAACACATACTGTTTTTCATGTGTACAATTACTGAGACAAGTCCTTTCTATGGATATCAACATTTTTCATCTGTTGACCCTGGAGTCTGACTTGCAATTCAGAAACAGTCCGTCCGCTTGTCATTCAGTCTGTCTACAAAAACTTTAACCTTAACCAATACTTTTGAGGGGGCCATGGATTTCATATATCACAGGTGTATTCCGTGTGACAAGACCTTTCATTTGGTACCACCAAATTTGACCTCATGACCTTGACCCACTTTTATTAAATTCTCTGAACATTAATCATAGCCATAACTTTTGAATAGTTGGTAATAGACCTTTCATACTTCACATTTGTATTTACTGTGATAGACAATACCTTTCATTGGGTATAATAATATATGACCTTTTGGCCTTGGCCTTTTAATTTGAGTTTGTTCCACTTTGAAAAAAAAAACTTTAATCTTGGCCATTTCTTTTGAACAAATAGTATCAAAGCTTTCAAAATTCACAGGTTCTTTCCCTGTGAGTAGACCTTTCTACGGATACCAACAATTTAGACCTTGACCTTGGAGTTTAACTTGATGTTGGGAAACTTCAACCCTAACCATAAGTTGCAATACGGGGGCATCAGCTTTTTCACAAACACATCTTTTTTTAAAGAAAACAAAATTGTGTTTGTGAAACATTGATGTCCTGTTTGGCCCGCATTTGAAGTTTCTAAAATGCAAATCAAAATCAAAGGTCAAGGACAAAATTGTTGGTATCCAGAGGATGTTCTTGTCATAAGGAATACACCTGTGGAATATAGAGTTATAGAGTTCAAAAGTTATGCCCAAGAGTGATTTATTTTTAAAGTGGGTTAAACTGTAAGGTCAAGCTCAAAAACATTTATACCCTTGGAGAGTTTGATTCTTGTAACAATGAATACACATGAGAAGAAAAAAACTGTTCAAACGTTATGACCAATTGAAGTTTAAGCATTTCTTGTAAAAGTGAGCCAAATCAAGGTCATGATGTCAAATTAAGTAGTACTCAAAGAAAGGTTTTGTCACTAGGAATACACCTGTGAAATATGAAACCTACAGCCCCCAACAACTCAAAAGTTATGGGCAAGGTTAAAGTTTTTGCAAACAAGCAGACCGACAGACTTCTTCGATTACGGGGGCAAAAAATATATATCTACCGCATTAAGCGATCACAAATAATCATTATGTTCAAAAATAGTAAATTCATGTTTAGAAAATGTTTATTTGCCCTTCTCCCAACCGATTGTAGGAAAATGGCCCGTGGTTCGAAACTTTTTTTTAAGTTTTAGGCGATAACTTTCTATAATTCAAATTCAAGCCACCACCCCTTCCCATCTTCGCTAAGCAAAGGTTTCTGATACGCTAATCGTATAGAGTATCAGAAACTCTTGGTTAGTAATTTTTAATACTTGGAACTGATTTCTGCTTTTTCTAAGCCAATGAACTCAGGTGGGGTTGCGGCCAATGAACCTCCTATCTATTTACAAACTAAGCTGGGGAATGCCTTTGTTTGTACGTTGTTTAACGTCCCTCTTGAGAATTTTTCACTCATAGGGAGTCTCTACCACTTGCCGGTGGAGACCTGCAAATTTTGTCCTTTACTCAGCACTCACGACCATTGAGCAGGGAGGGATCTTTTCTTGTGTCAGCACCTACTGCGACACGGGACCTCGGTTTTTACAGTCTCATCCGAAGGACCGGTCTTCACGTCCCATGGTGGGCATTGAACCCGCAATGTAAGGATCAACTCTTACTTTGCGACTCTTAAAGAAGACGCTCTATTTGTACGCCCCCCCCACCCCCAACCCCGCATTTAATCATAACATTCAATGCCTCAAACGACTTTAACAAGTACGTCAGGTCTGACATGCGTTAAATTCAGTAGAAAGTATAATGAAATTTACAATTATATAGCGAGAAAATCAGAGGATGTAAATGTAAGTATTGGATTCTTGTTTTTGGATTTTTGGCACTGTTATAGGACCGACGATATCAAAAAATAAGAATTTGAGTTGCTTAGAAGTCTTTGCACACTAAAAACTAAATCTTTTGCCTTCGATATGGCCATTCACTTTTTCTTCGTGATGGATGAACCAGGAATCCAGATCCAAAGATTAAAACATAGAAAAAGCCTTTGAGTTGAAACCCCCTATGTTATCGAACCCTGAAACCCCGTTAGGCACAGTAGAATTTGGCCACAAAAGTTTATATTTCTTACCGAAATAGAGACTGTTAAAAGTGAAAAAAAGTTTTCATGGATTGTTTTTATATCAATCTTTATCAACCATCCTTAAAATGAGCTTTAAAGCACCGCTTTTGAAAATTATAGAGCAAAGAATGACACCGACACCACAACTTTTCCCAGTCGACCGAACTGTCCAGAAGTGTTTGCAGAATGCGTAAGGCTTTCAACTAGCCTATTGCACTAAATTGGAAGGTAGTACATTCTTACAACCCGTGCGCATGTCATTTGGCCCCGAAGAATTCATTAGCAGAGGATTTTTACAAATATATTTTCCAAATGCAAAAAATCACCGCTTCGGAGTTGAAATCCCATATGATACTCAATCGAAACCTCACATTTGCCCCTATACACGGTGCAATAGCAATTCCTGGCCTAGTCATAGGCACGTAGCATCGTCTTTGAAAGTGGAGGGGGGGGCAACCAGAGAAAAAAAAACTTTTTATTGTAAAAGTTGACAAGCAAAAAAAAAAAAAATCCTATTTCGGGGGGGGGGGGGGGGGGTGGTTGTGGCGAGCTTTTTTCGAGGACAACTTCCTTTCACTTCCATTTTTTTTCTTGCATTTAATACTACATTTCCTTCATATTACTATACTGTGGTAAGAAGTGGGGGGGGGGGGGGGCAGCCAACCTTTCAATGGACATTTTCAATAGTAAAGGTAACGTTGGGGAAAAAAAGTGGGGGGGAAGCAGCCCGCCCCCTGTTGCTATGTGCCTGCAGTCATACAAAATTCTATCTCTTGCATTTTAATATGCAAAGGTAGATACATGCCCATTTACAAAACAAGAGATATTCGTAAAACAATTATGCTCCCCTCCCCCCAAATTGGAAATTTTCCAAGTCCAAAAGGGCAAAAATGGCGCAATTGTACCCAAAACAGAACTTGATCTAGATATTCATCTGATAAATCTGTTCACTAAATTTCATTTCAGTATGTGCAACGGTTGCCAAAAAATGAACGGAAATTGCAAATAATTGGAATTTTTGTAAGTCCAAGGGGCATAACTCTGTCAAAAATGGTGCGATTGTACCCAAAACAGAGCTTGACCTAGATATTCATCTGATGTATCTGTATACCATTTCATTTCAGTATGTGCAACGGTTGTGAAGAAAATGAATGGAAACTAAGTGGACCGACAGACAGCAGCAAAGCAATATGCCCTCCCTTCCTCGAAGGGGGGCATAAATATTATAGAGGTAGACACCTTTTCCTGCCAAAGAGATACTTCTATATCTGTATATCATCTACTACTGGCTTTGCCCAATTTATCACCATTTATCAAGATGTACTTTTGAGGTATACATTTCTAAAATCATGGGGTGGAAAAAAAGTATACCTCGTTTTTAATTGTTGATGTACTCTTTTGTTGAATATAAATTCTTTACAAAAGAATTCTAGGTGAGGGATCATGTGACAGCTATTTAGAAAAGGCAAGTGGACTATAATATAAAACGTTATGTAAAAGCTTCTCTGTATAACCAATATTCTACCATCAATCTGCAGACATTAATTCTGCCTCAGCAGCAAAACAAAAATGAATAAGTTTTTATACAAACAAACCCCTCATTTCATGAAACCTTTCCCTGTACCATCAACGGCAAACACAAGAAAACATAGCTTTGTTTTTTCTGTCTTTTTTTTTTACTTTAACATTCACATATACAGAGTTTACTTCTTCTTGGCCACACCCACAGTTCTTCCTCTTCTTCCTGTGGTCTTCGTGTGCTGACCTCTTACTCTCAAACTGAAATGAAAACCAATCAGCAACAATGATTCCAAGAAATAATTATAAATGGGAATTTTGACCTTTAACAATGTAACAACTCTAAAAGCTTAACTAAGACAGCAAAATTTCAGTTAAATCCAACCTAGTATGGTATATATCCCAACTCCCCCCCCCCCCCCCCCCCCTGTTAGAAATTTCAAAAGGCAGAAATACTATGGATCTTTCTAATCCCTCCCAACATTATTTGATCATATCCAATTTTATTTTGGTTTACATTGAAGTGTACAAATGTAATGCATTGTGGGATATTAACCACTGGTTAAATCATTTAACTTAGGTTAGCTAACCAGAGGCTTAATTTTATTTTGAGCAACAGATATTTGACCATTGGTTAGTTGGCAAGTAGATATAGAATTTAACCAGCAGGTAATTTATCAAGTGATCAAATTTAACCAGTGTTTTGAGTGATCCACTCCATAGCTTACCCCCAGTAGTGTCGTAGACCTCTGTGTGCGCGGATCTTCTTCAGTCGCTCCAGATCCTCACGGAGTTTGTTGTCCAGGGAGTTGGACATGACCTGGCTGTATTTACCGTCCTTGATGTCCTTCTGTCTGTTAAGGAACCAGTCAGGGATTTTATACTGTCGGGGGTTCTGCATAATGGTGATAATTTTGTCAATCTGAAAAAGATATATTTCACTGTATCAACACTTGCAAAAAGATACTGATGTCTCTGAAAACATATTCTAAGGCTGCCCATTTTCTTTTTGTAGGTGCCTCTTACTCAGATACCTGATTTTTTGAACCTACATGAAAATCAATAGCTACCAAAGATATTTGGTATGACATGTTATACTGTATAACATGGGTACTATTAAATTCATTTTTGTAATTTAATTTTTTACCAATAAGTGTAGGAAAAAAGATGATTTTATCTCAAATATGACATTAATTTGTACAAAATTAAAATGCAAGTTTAATGGATTGATACCTTTTTGACCCATGTCACTGTGATGTAGGCAATCATAGTTATAAAGTATAAAATTTTCAGCCAATCAAAAAATTTGTTACACTGAACCAAAATTAAATTATTCAAACATACCTAGGCAAAAACATTTAATATCATAGTTCTTTGGCAAAGATTTTAAAATCAAATTAAAATATATTTTCTCTTCCTACCTAATTAATTTTCTGACCTATCATGAGAGTGCAGGCAAACTTTAAAAAGATAGCCTGACATGACTGTTCTGGGAGCCAATAGTCTCATCATATGGTTTTTAGCTCACCTGAGCCGAAGGCTCAAGTGAGCTTTTCTGATCACATTTTGTCCGTCGTCCGTCCGTCTGTCTGTCTGTCCGTCCGTCTGTAAACTTTTCACATTTTCGACTTCTTCTCAAGAACCAATGGGCCAATTTTAACCAAACTTGGTACAAAGCATCCTTGGGTGAAGGGGAGTTTAAATTGTTAAAATGAAGGGCCAAGTCCCCTTACAAGGGGAGATAATCAAGAAAAGACAAAAATAGGGTGGGGTCACTAAAAAATCTTCTTCTCAAGAACCACGGGGCCAGGAAAGCTGAAACTTATGTGGAAGCATCCTTGGGTAGTGTAGATATTAAATTGTTAAAATCGTGACCCCCGGGGATAGGGCGGGGCCACAATAGGGAATCCAAGTTTTACATAGAAATATATAGAACAAATCTTTAAAAATCTTCTTCTCAAGAACCACTGGGCCAGGAAAGCTGAAACTTATGTGGAAGCATCCTTGGGTAGTGTAGATTCTAAAGTTTTAAAATAAAAAGGGAAGGGGGTTGTTGGGCATGATAGGTATAACAAGAGGGGGAATCTGGTAAAGATCTGCATCACCCAAGTTACTCAGGTGAGCGATGTGGCCCATGGGCCTCTTGTTTAATACAGACTATGTATATGGTAAACATAATAAAACATTTCAGTTCTGAAATATACCTCCTCATCGGAGAGTTCTCCAGCCCTCTTTGTGATGTCTACATCAGCTTTCTTGCAGACAACATGAGCATATCGTCTACCAATACCCTGCAAAATATCATACAATCATAAATTTCTTTCCAAATAAAACAAATCTATATATTTTACAGAAGCTATGAAAGAGACATAAGTATAATACATGCTATATTCTTCTGTCCATCAGCATTTTACAGATAATTCATTAGAAAGTGGAGGATTATGTGGAAAATAAAATAAACCTCGTCCTCTGTATCAATACTCTCCAGAATGGAGATTGGTACCAATCTTACATCTCCAAGTTTGAAAGGTATGGGAATATGGAAAACACTTTCATGAAACCCTTACACCTGTTGTATTATTTGCAATGGAGTTATAGTACAGGGAGTCAGATTCTCCATTTGTGGCCATTACACATTTTTGTACCAACACATGACAAGGAAAACATTTTCAGGATAAATCTTTTTCCTTATGTGTATTTTTTCACAATCATAAATAAAATGATTCCTTCCTTAATTAGCAGAAATGCAAAAGTTTATTTGAGATAGGACTTTGCCAGAAACCATTGGTATTTGGTAACAATTTACAACTTTGTGAACTTGATGTTCAACTCTTTCACATCAAGATTTATTGGAGCAACTTTCTTACACAAAGTTTTGAAATGAATCTGGAAACTTGTCAATACCATAAAATGTGTCCTTTGACCTTAAAATCAAGTCAAAGGGACTTTTTAATTTTATTGCAAGAGCTTAAGAAGCATACAGGATATTGTAATTAAATAAAAGACTCTGAAAATGAACCTTTGAATCTGGATGCATTGGCAAAATCTCAGCAAATATATGATGATTATTTAAAACAAAATTCTCATACCTTGATGGCAGTCATGGCGAACATAACTTTTCTTCTTCCATCAATATTTGTATTGAGGATACGAAGAATGTGCTGAAACTTTTCTGGCACTATCAAAGCCTGCAAAAACGAAAAAAGTTTATTCTCAACCTATAACAACTCATCAACTTGTATGAAAGAAAATATACAATATTTATTAAACATCACCAATTTATGTTTGGACTTGGTAATGGTTATACATTCCAGATGATTTAGTACAAAGAAAAATTACACTTTTGACAGTTGCATATAAAAAGTGAAGCGTGTGTGGTTTATTTATATATATATATCTTAATCCCGCTTCAGACAAATTTGTATATTAATGATTGGATGAAAGCTTATCACATGACGCCCAGATTTTTTCTGGATTACGTCGTCGACAAGGAGTAATATTAAAATCGAGCACACAATTCAGTTCGAAGCATTGTTATTGTAATTAAAAATGGTGGCTAAGAACAGTTTGCGTAGGTAGATTTCTTGTTACTTGATAATTCATGTTGATTGTTATTGGATTAAAACTTGATATTTTGCATAATATGCTCATAGATTTTTTAATATTTAAAAAGGTCTACAGCGGGACCAGTTAGGGACCTAATATGGAGTCGTACAGCTTCACCTCGCCCAATATGGATTTCCATTCACACCCTGTATTAGGTCCCTAACTGACCAGGTCCAGTCCAAAGACTATTTCTACCTACTCAAAGTAGCTATTTTTACCTACTTTTTGTATTATCTACATTTTGTGGCCAAAAGACTGAACGGCGCTATATGATGAATTCCATATTTTTTTTATACAGTCAAACTAATGATGAATATGACAAAATATTCGCCAAAAAATGATTTCTTCCTGAATCGCAATTATACATTAGTTTCTATGCAAAATTAATGATATACGAAGTAATCATTTTTTGGCCAAATTTTTCTCATATCCATCATCAGTGAGACTATATCACGAAATTCAGTGCTCACCATGTTGCGCCGTTCCTGCGTTTGGCCACAAAATGCAAGTAAAGCAGAAAGTAGGTAAAAATAGCTACTTTGGGTAGGTTTAAATACCTATGTAGCTATAAATAGCTACATAGGTAGAAAAAGTCTTTGGACTGGACCTGCTGACAGCGTAACTAATAATAACAGGGCTTTTGTCCGAGTTATCTCAAAAGTTTATTTATATATAAATGTCAATGAATCAAAATGTTAGTTATGTGCAATGTGGTTTGTCAACTGGGCAAAATTTTCACATTTCATTTAATTAGTTATATTCAACAGGTCCAGTACAATCTCTTGATTTAGCTATATAGCTTTAAATAGCTATATAGCTTTATTTAGCTATTCAAAATAGCTTTATTTAGCTATTTATATACAGTTTTTCACAAAAATATTTTTTGTTGAAAATAAACAAAAAGTTGCATGTATTTGAATCTTCATACATGTACTATAGACTATTAAAACAACAACCAAAATCAAAGATAGTTCTAACTTTGCAGAATACTTTTAAGCAAAATGAGAATTTCTATTGTTAGACTAACTGTCCACTAACTTGGTGCCTTGAGGCAAAGAAAAGTATGATTGCTTCTCATTGTGCTGAACTATTACCAATCAATTATCTTGTTGAACATAATTGGTCTCCATTATAATATCATTGCAAAGTAACTGTATCAGTTGCTTTATATAGCCCCAAAACTTGTAGAACTTTGAGTACAAAGTCTCTCAAGGAGACGTAATTTGATGAGTGATTTTTACATGCATTATTTTAAGAAGAGTTCAAAGATGTATATCATCACTGCACCATGGTGCGCTTTTTTGTACATACTGAGAAAATTACACCTTTAAGAAAAAAGTGTAGTAAATAGCTAAATTAAGCTATACAGAATAGCTTAATAAAGCTATATAGCTATTTAAAGCTATATAGCTAAATCAAGAGATTGTACTGGACCTGTTCAAGTGATGTTTTCGGAATACTTTTTTGGCAAATTTAGTAAATGTTAAAGCATTTTAGAAGCTCTATCAGAGTTTACTAAAAAATCATTTCCCAAGATGGAGAAATTATTAATGCTCTAAACCTCCCTTAGTCTTACATGTACCATTAGTCAAACAGAAATTGAAAATATGAAATGGAGGGATGACATTACACGATATGTGTGCAGTAATGAGATTACTTGTTTTTTTTTTCAGGCATTCCCTGTTGGACATTCTTAGAATTATTGGATAAGCTTTTGCACCAAGTTTTAAATTGAATGAAATAAAAATACGACATTTAAGATTGAACAATTTTTTTGCATTAATGTTTTCTTTGACAGTTCACATTTTCATAGCACAATTCAACTGATCAAAACAATCTATATCTACGATGAAAGTACATATTCTAACAAGGAACATTTAAACTTGAAAACTGAAAGTTCGATTTTCATTTTGTGTGTCAACAATGACTGATGATGAACGATTTATTTGAGCAAGCATAGCTTTCAACCAACCATGTTGATAATTCAGCGGAAGAGGCAAAACTGTTGATAACTTACAAAACCGTAAAATATTTCCGGAATATCCTTACAATCACAAAATCCGAGTATCAGTAATTTTTTTCTAACAGATGAACTTAGGATTAATTAAATAAATTTATGACGAAGAACATTTCCCAATTCATATAAAATCTGAATTCTTATATGTATTAGAATGTTTCGGATTCATGCTAACTAAGGTTTTCATTTAATCATTACTTTTCCTTGTAGCACTTCCTGTTCTCAGTAAAAACCCTTCCAATATCTGAACACGTGCGAGGAACTTTGAAATTTTACAATGTTATCCTTACTTTTGCTGCGATAACAAGTATATCCTTGTTTTGAAAGGTAAAGATTAACTTAGGGTTGCCACAGTTTAACAAAATTGAAAATTGAGCTGTACATTGGACATATGACTTCATTTTCTCAATCTGCCAGTGTATAACTATAACATTTGTAAAAGTTGTAATATTGCCCATTTAACACAACAGTCTTATACTGGAAAAATAATTAATGCCAATTGATTAATCAAATGCATTTAATAATCGATACTAGATAATGTTTAATGTATAATAACAAAACAATACTATGTTATAGGTAAAAAAATGAAGTCAAAGAAGAAAGAAAATGCAGTCGAATCTGATAATAAAACTACATGTGTGAACCCAGGACCAGAAGCTGACTTTGAATTTTTTAGGAGAGTTCTTGATACTATTCCACCGGCATCCTTTTTTTCTGAAGACACAAAAGAAAAACTTTTGCAGGAATCCGATGAAAGTGAATCAGAATCGGATGAAGTTGACGGTATTCAGTATATCACATGTATATTTCAATGATCAGATGATGAAAGTGGGAAATTACATATTCAATTATCAGACTTTTTAAAATAAAATACAAAAAAAGAGGTTAATTATAGCAATCAATAAGAATCAAATAATTTATTTTGTTGAGTACATGTATGTCATTTTTCTTAGTCATTTATATATTTGACAATGTGACCCCTAATCATGCTAATAGTTTAGCCTTACATTACTCACAAGAAACATTTATAATCACTTCTACCTTAAAAACCCTTTGTAAATTAAAATGCTCATCGATCTTACAAGAAAGTAATATGTAAGGTTCACACTGTATAGTCTTACTTCAAACAGCATCATTCTTCATACTTTATTTGTCAGTTGCATTTCCAGAAGAGATTACATGCAAAGAGTGCAAGTATTTAACATATGAGCTTCATACACTCACACATTTTCTTTTAGTAAATTTAAGGCACAGTTATTTTCTTCGAATGAATTCTCCATAAAAAAAAAAAAAAATCCAACGACACTTTAAAGATTCCAATCCAAATTTTGGTTGTTCTTACATGTAGATCTTACAATGAATTCTTATTTTCTATAATCAATTTTGCATTGATGCTTTGGATTCTATTTGTGAAAACAATCTGAATAGTTATCTTGTGAAGAGTTTTGAATTTGATGCATTTGAAAGCTCATCACTGATTATACTTAATGAAAACATTTCATTATTTATCATCTGTATGTCTCTGACACTGCATGTGTCCTACATTTAGTCAAGAAAAACAGTTATTTTCATATGTTTAAATTGATCTTTATAGCACAATCTCAGTCTGTTAATGGCCAATAATATCAAAATACATAATGATACATGTATTAGAACAGAGTTAAACAGTGAAAACCATCATGTCTTGTCAGTCAATGTATTTTTTTCACTTCATTTACCTAAATGCAGAATTTGCTTTGTTATAAAATATAGGAAAAAGGAAAATTATTCAGATTCATTAATTTAAAGTTGCAATTCACAGGGTGGATCTTCCAGACCATTATTCAGTAATTTTCTTCTTTTGAATAATTAAAAATTGGAAAAGGAACCTACATCATGTATGTTCTTTGCAACTTCCAGGATTCATTGTTTCTTAATACATATTTCAGGTATAGATGTGAAAAAGAGGAAAAAAGAACAGAAGTCTAAAGGCGGAAAGAAACAGAAGTTAAATCCCCTGCAAATTAAAACGGTTTCTCAAATACAGTTTGAATCCCAATCACCTGAAGAGGAGGAACCTTGTATGTAGTATTTTTTTGAAAAGCTTTCCTAAGTTATAGAATTTTTACTTTTTATCTGTCATATTTGCTAAAGCAGATTTTTATATAGGTCTGCATATCCACCTTTCTATCTATCTATCTGTCAATTTGTGTGTACCGCTTAGTTTCTGGATGATATCTTGGTATGTAGACATTATCATTTAGATCAATTTTAATTCCATTCAAACCAAGCCTCTTTGGGATAGGATTGGACCAGGAAGAGATCTCATTAAATCAATTTTTAAACAAACATTTTAAGACCAGCAGGATTTAGCTCATTTAGGGAATTATAGTTTAACATTTAAGAATATTGTATAATGTGAAAACAAATTGAAAAATATATTCTCTAGAACAAAAAAATCTGAACATTTTCTCCAATTTATGCATTTATACTACACAGTTTAGACTAAGAAAGAATGGGCAACATGATTTAAAAGATAAGATAAGATTTATATAAATAGTGTAGTAGCTCAAAGGACTCTTGACACTGGACAAATTTCAGTTCAAACATGAACTAAAGATATTAGAAAAAAATCATGTGACAAAATGAGAGAATTAGATATTCTCTCTCATTTGTCACCCAAAATCTTGATAACTGAGTTGAAGGAGGATTTTTTCATGTAAATTTTTATGATGATGTTTAAATGTTTATTTTATTATAGATAGCAAAATTAAAGAGAAACAGAAGCACAAACACAAAGGAAAAAGCAACAAGAAATCTGATGGAGGGGAGGGAACTCCAGATATTAGTAAGGCAGCAAGGTTAGATGCTCTCAGGCAGAAAATGGTGGAAATGCAAAAGCTGGGCAGTGAGTTCGCATCATTTGATTTTATATTAAGAAATCAAAGATTTTAGATTTCATGATTAAAATTTTTTTTGGTATGAAATGAAAGTTAGAGCTAGAATACCTGGAATTTTGCAGTGCGAAATGTTTTAATTTTAGAAGTTAATTATTCTTTGCTGGTAGACATATAGAAAACTTATTTGAATGGTACCCAGGGGATGCCAGGATTTGTTGATACAATAATAGAATTTGACACTCTGTCTCAATCGTGTTGATAATTCTTTTTCCAGAGGAAAGGACATTAACTCCTACAGAATTACAAGAAAAGAAAAGACTCCAAAGAAAAGAGAGCAAATTAAAAAGTAGAGTCAAGCGAAAGAAGAATAAAAACCCTGTGTTAAAAGCTAGCGGACCAGTGAATGGTGATGCTGTGGCTGGGTATAAATCCCCAGAGCGTCCGTCAGTGATGGACAAGGGGGGCAAACTCGTGTTTAGCAAATTTGACTTCACAAAGAACGATGAGAAGGAAAAACATAAAAACTCTCTACATGGAAAAGACTTTAAGAGACTCCTAGAAAATATTGAAAAGAGGAAATCAAAGGTAGAGAATATGAAGGAAAAAGATGCAGAAAAGGCAAAGAAAATGGAGCAAAAGAATTCATGGCAAAGTGTCATGCTGAGGGCGGAAGGAGAGAAGGTCAAAGATGATCCTGCTTTGTTAAAGAAGGCACTGAAAAAGAAAGAGAAAATGAAAGAGAGAAAGAAGGCCAAATGGACAGAGAGGCAAGACGTTGTGAATAAAAAGATGGAAAAGAGACAAGAAAAGAGACAAAAAAATATACAAAGCCGAAAGCAGAGCAAGAAAGACAACAAAATAAAACTGGCCAAAAAGAAAGGCAGGATGGTACCAGGGTTTTAACACTGTATATTGATAATTTCCTTGGCCTTTTTTAAAATGTTTTAAAAACTGGTTTAGATTTAAATGAAGTTAGCTGAAACATGAATACTTGTTACTTGTACATGTACCGGTATGTATCATTTGTCCATTTCCAATAGCATAAGGATTTTAGGGGGTGGGGGGTAGGGGTTAGGGGTGAGTGTGTTGGTAAATGTGTTATATGCTGACTTGTGTCATAAAATATTTGCATTTTTTTTTTATGTTAGTGACTCTACACAAAGTTGTTATTTTTGTATTTTCCTTCATTTGTAAGTATATGGTTTTTTTTGCATTATTTGTACATTGAATATCAAATTTAAGATTTTCTTGTATGTTTGAAGCTGACAAGAATAGCTTCAAAAATAATTTTAAATAAGTACAATGTGTACTTGAATATTCATAATTGCTTTTTAACAAAGAGGTTTAACATATACATACACATGCCTTGTATAAAATATATAAATCTTGTGGGTGATTGTGATGAATTTATTAGCAAAATTTCTAAAGTGCTAATATTGAATGAGATGTGTACAATTTAATAAAATGAAGAGATGCAACATTTTCAATGTGTAATCTAGAAAATGATTTTTATCATTGAAGTAAATACATGGAAATTTATGAAATGTGTTCAAATAATATTTGAAACCCATCAAAAGGGAATGAATGCAATGACAAGGATCAGTGTGACTTTATTTTGCGAATTGAGATGCTAGTTCTTAGAGTCTAATTGTATCATTATACAATGTATGTATAATTATATTATGCATATTGAGTTATATGAGACACATTCTTCAGACTATTAGTTAGTAAAACCAGAGAGAAAACAAGATGTGTTTGTGTAACTCTGATACCTAATGTGGCAGCTTATGTCAAAGATTTAAATTTATCAAATGCAAGTCACACTCCAAGATCAAGGGAAAGGGTCAAAATTGTTGCTACCAAGAGGAAGGTGTTTTCACAAGGAATACACCTGTGAAATATGAAAACTCTAGAACTAATGAAAGTTTGATTATACCAATTGAAATATTTTTCAAAATAAGGGGGGTGTTATTGCCCCCTCCTCCTGGAAATGACAACACACTATTTAAAAATAAATATCTCAAAGTGATAAATTGTAACAACTTAGTTGTAAGAATTGTTGATGCATGTTTTGATGACATGTAAAGTTCCACGTGGAATTCTAAAATTAGTAATGTGTTTATTCCGGAAGTTGACTTCAACCCGGATTATGTGGATTGTTGAGGAAGATTGACATGGCGTTTATTTTCTGTAATTAAAGAAAAAATAGTTAAATGCACGACTGGTAGGCTCTCTCGCATAAATACACAGAATCTTGGAAAAAAGGATTGAGTAACAGCGATTTTTCACTATTCCTGAAATACACACAAGTTTGGTTTTAATTTTAGTCACGACCACAAGATAAAATCCGAGAGGGAGTGAACGGTTATCGGATAGTTGGATTCATTTCATTACAAGCTAAAGGTACAGTATATTAGATCTATAGCTGTTATTTCCATTATTGATATTTATCATTGTAATGATATTGTTCATTTTTTTGGAGTGAATTGAGGACTCAGGTTATATAATATGCTCCAACTCGAAGCAGCCGCTATTTAGCCCGAATTTCCTGTGAAATTCACACTATCAAAAATGGCTTTACGGGAAAGAGGAGTTGGGGGGGGGGGGGCTGTGAACTTCATTTTATTTCATGTTTTACCACCAGTGTCCAGTGGAGTCACACCTGACCTCTTGAGGCTCCGTGTTTGTTATCTTATTTTTAATTATAAATACCGAGAACCACACACTGACACAGGGAAATAAAATCCATATTTAAAAAAAAAGAAAAGAAAAAAAAATAGAATAGCAGTCTTTAAACAGGTTGGGTACAATCGCCCAAATGGGATATAATAGTCCGTTTGGGATATAATATCCCAAATGGGCTATACATTTACAGTGCAAAAATTGAAAATTTTTATTTTTTAAATAAATATCTAAAATCCGCATCAAAACACTTAAAAAGGAATAACTTTTGGTTGACAAGTTTTCCTGTATGTCATTTGTTTAGGAGATCGATCCCTCGGAAGTTCCTTAACTTCTTGGGGATCAATTGAACAAACGGTAGGGTTGCAGAAAAACTTGCTTACCAAAAGTTATTCCTTTTTAAGTGTTTTGATGCGGATTTATGATATTTATTGCTGAGATAAAAATTTTCATTTTTTGCACTGTAAATTTATAGCCCATTTGGGATATTATATCCCAAACGGACTATTATATCCGATTTGGGCAATTGGACTCAACCTGTTAAAATATGATGCTAAACATTTTGTGTTTGCACTCGGAAAACCAGAGTACCAATTTGTCAAGTTGGTTAAGTGTTAAGTAAATCCAGGCTTTCAAATTTTTGTTCAGTCTATATCTTTTATGTCTAGTTTGACAAAAGACCTTAATAGTTCTTGTGATCTCAATCCAAAGGGGGGGGGGAGGGGCACTGTACCAAGATTAAAATCAAGCATCAACATTCACTCAAGAGAGAGCAGAAAATTGCTTGAAATCAAACACTTACAAAATATTGGAGGGAAACAAATATACAATTCAATTTTTTAAAAACTCACTTTAAATTAATATTAAAGTTAACTGTTTTAGGCTCAAGTGAGCATTTCCAATAAAAATTTTTGTTGTCAGTCATTGTCATCATTGTGACAAGGAGTATTTTGTTGCAAACTTTTCACATTTTCATCTTTTCCAGAATAACTAGGCCTATTTCAATCAAACTTGATAAAAAGCATTCTTTTGTGAATAAGAAAATGAAGGGCCACATCCTCTTCAAGGAGAGAAAATATAATATATGAACATGATGAAAATTTTCTTCTCAACATATATTACAAGAATCGTGGGGACAGAAAAGATAAAATTTATTTAATTTACTTAATTTAAGGGGGCCGACTATAGTTTTCATTGTGCAATATTTTGCGCATCATTATAGTAAAACGAAGCGTATTTACTGTTTTAATGGAACTTTTCTCGCTTAATTATTAAAATTAAACAAAATTAAGAAATAATAGGTATATAAATGTAATTAAAATTTGATATAACTGATTTTTGAAACCGATTTTGCAATTGATAGGTAGGTTGACGACGTTGCAGTGTGTTTTTGACGTTAGGATAATCTGTACCTCTTAAAGAAAGGGGTAATAAAAATATTATTTAAGAAAAAGTAACAAACATACACTGTTGAAATTTAAAACATAGAAATTTGAGAATATCTCCAATATTTTTATAATGTTTTCATGTGAATCCATTGTGTACGTCATTTTTTGTAGTACTCTATAAAAATAGTAAAATTTGCAATTTTTTTGCATTTTGAGATGCCCCCTCTGGTAACAAGACGGTACTTACATATATTGTATAATATAGTATTACTCATCAAATATCATAGTTTGAACAAAATGTCTATTCAATGTAGTATTTGTATAATTTGCTTTAAAGTGCTAAAATTTGGCATTTTCCTATATAATCCTATAGTAAATGTACCTGTATTTTGAGACGGTCCCTTCAAAAATACCTGGACGGTAGATTTCCCCCAAACTTTTCATGTACACTGAAAATAGTGTAAGTTATATATGGTATAAAAATGAGGAGTTTCGCTATTATAGTTTTCACACAATAAAACTATAGTCGGCCCCCTTAAATTCAAGTTTGTTCAAATTAAACTCAAGTCATAAAATTGCTCTTTGATATTGAGAAACTTTGAATTGTGACATGTCAATTACCTACACCTCAGTCTGGTGTATGGAAATATACACCCGCAGTGTTTTCCCTTTAATTCAAAGTAAAGGGTTAGAAATAAATTGTAACAGGTTAGGGGCTGAGATTTTTAAACAAAATCTCTGTGGACCTTACACATGTTACAACAAATTTTTATTTCAAAGCGGCATTTTTGTCAGTTGAAGTGGTCAATTTGGCCGGTAGCTGGTTCTTAGGGAAAACACTGCACCCGACTTGCTTACCAGTCAAAACTCGTGTTACAAGCAAGACAGGAAATAAGAACCTCAATACTGCATCTATTATTTATCTACTCAAATGGATCACATAACAGATAGCCTCTGTCAGAAGTTAAAATTATCATTTCTTTCCTAAGGAAGATATGAAATAGCACTCAGCCTCTGGAATGACTTCACTGATTGTAAAGATTGATACAGGGCAGTTGTAGAGAGCTTTTGGTATTGATTATACAGTAGCATCAGCCCTAGAATATTCTGTTCTTCAACTGATTGGGTTGATTTTGGGTTTATTTATACACTTGTAACATCAATCAATCCATGTGACACAATAACCTCTGTGAATTGTTTTTGAGAATGAAGCACAATTAAGGCCACCCTTAAAAATTGTTTGTTTGGAATTGCCGCCAGGAGGGTTTCAGACACAGGAGGGAGGGAGGGAATTTTTTTTTTTCAGAATTGAAGATACCAGGTAAATTTTTTTTATAAAAATCTCAGTAAACACATTTTCTGACTTTTTAAAAAAGTATTTACCATCAACAAAGAAATTTAATTTTGCATAGATCTGACACTACATTTCAGTGTTTTGTATTGTGCATGTGATAACGGGCAATAAAAAAAAATCTTCCTACTTTTGGTCAATAAAATTTTTTCAGGAGGGGGCATTTCAATGAGGTGGGAGGCAATTCCAAACAAAGAATAATTTTATTTTGGCCTAAGAGAGATAATAATGGGTAACAAACCACAGAGGAATACACTGTTATATCACATATATGGTAAACATCTGAAAATAGAAACTCTTGGTTATATTGGATTTAATCTGAAGGTTAGTGGGGAAAAATGTTTGATGACTTGATGTTATAATTTCCTGGATCGTGTAACCAAATTACCAAAAATAGATCAATTCCCTTGTTGTGTTAGAATTATGTGTATTAAATAAAATGTCAGAAATAAGTAATGTTATAGGATTTATATTGTATCTCTATCAGTCTCAGTGCTTTAAAAAATATTCTTGTTGTTGACATTTAGTCTTTATACGCTGTTCAAATAGTAAAATGTTTGTTTCTTGGTCAAGTAATCAATGTTACATTCTGTAAGTGTGTACACTGTACAGGACAAATGCCTATAAGGCAGGTGAAATGAAAATCGATCAATAGATTAGTTTTTTTTCTCTCTAGTATCTAGAGAGAGGGATACAGCTTGTAAATGTAATTGAAATTTTACACAGCTGATATTGGTATACATATGATGCATGGTTCAGTAATATGAATTAAATTTATTGCATTCTGAGAGTGTTTTTTAAAATGTGATTTTATCTATTGGTATTGAAGTTTCATTGTGGATATTGTCTGAAAATTTCAAATCTGTTGACATATAACAGAAAAACTCGCAGGAGTGTCTTTTGTTTTAATTGTTTACTTTGACATTATTACATATTAAGCAGATACCGGTATATTTGTCCTCATTACATCACATTCTGTATTAGTATTGATTGTTGACTTGTTTTTTTAAGTATACTTTAGGGAATTTACTGACAGTTCTAGTACATTGATATTTATGGGTATGGGATATCAGTTGGAGACCATTTTATACTTTGGGATGTCATCAATCCTATGCTGTGGGATGTCATCTTTCACTGGGGAATGCCCGATCCCTCATTAACAAAAGGAAAAATCAATAAAATGACCAGATTTTATGAAATATAAGACACCTCTAGTTGATTGACTTTGAAACTTGTTGTTTTCTTTCCCCCAATTGCGTAGACTGAAATGCCTAGAAAAATACATCTTGCTGTCCAACTGTGACAAAAAGTAATAAGTTTTGCACAATTCCAGGGAATTCTGATGCAGTATGCTTGATACATTGTGGCATGAAATCAATACATAGCGACAGCTTTTTGATTCAGTCTTTGAGTCAATTCTTCACTGTAATCAATGGAAACTTCAATCAGCTTTGCAAATTCAAATTGGAAGCTTGACTATGTAATTGTTTTGAACATTTAAGCTCTAATTTATTTTGTAACTGCAGATGACAATGAAAGCGGGGAAATGTCCAACGGACGAATTGTCCACTACAAATTATGCTATCACCTCTCCTCTTGACATAGATGACGAACAATGCAGGTATGTATATATATTTTATATTTTATGTATTATTAGCATTGATGATTTTTTAACTATGTTTTGCTTATATAAAGGAGTGATTATTTTTAAATCTTTGAGGAAATAAAATAAAAAAGCAGAGTTACATTGAATATTTGTTCAGTTTATGAACAGATGAATATATTCTTTGATCATGTTAACAATTAGGTATAGGATATGCATTTGTTTCTAATCCCCTTGACCACATATTTAAGCCTAGCCATTTTGAAATTGAGGCAACATAATTAAGGAGGGTTGTTATAGTAGGTCAAAGTCATTTTATGAGAACATCATATGTTAAGGCTCTCAGTTTTGATATTGCACATTTTTTAAAGGACAAACTCACTATTCTTGAATTGTATATTTTTGTGGATGTAAAATTTTGATAACTTTTATTATTTTCAATTCAGGCATGTAGAAATTTACACCTCTCCACATATGAAGTTTGTATTCTCCGTGAAGAACAGTCCACGCATGCAACAAGGTTATGTGGGGTTTAACTTGATGCAAGTAAGTTTCTGAAATATTCTATATGTTGTTAATATTTTTTCTTCATTTTCTCCATTCAAGAATTATATACATGTATAATCAAATCATTATATAATGACAAAAATTTTGAAGAAGCTATATTTTATAAATCACAAAGTTATTCGAAATCAAAATTTTGACTTAAGTCTGTTCTCAGTTTATGGTCTTGAGGCCAGGCATGGGATGGCATGCATTTTTATTCACAGTAAGTTTTTTCCTTTTTTCAGAGAAGATGGGCAAATATTTCATTGAATCAAGAATTAACAGTAAAAACTTACAAATTCAATCCCAAAACAGACACAATAGGGACCATCGTAGTAGAGGTGGACTTCCTACAGAAGAAAAAGTAAGAGAATTTGAACAGTATATGTACATGTAGCAATATTGGACAATTTAAATAATTTCTTCATTTCATGTCTTTGATTTGATTTTTCTTTTAAAAGATATCATAGGTTAATAATGAGTATATTTACTACATATGGGGGTAAAATTGATTTTTTGCTTGTTGTTTTTGCAGTGCTAATTCAGATCCACATGACACAGACAAGATGGCAGCTGAGTTTTTAATGCAGTTCAACAACATGGCGTTTACAGAGGGGCAGAGTTTGGCTTTTCAGTTTGCTGACAAAAAATTACTTGTCCTCACTGTCAAAGAGATAGAAGGTACAACATGCTGAGTTCTTCATCTATATTAATTATTATTTTTTGAATAATGTAAATAGGTAGAATTTTGGAGATGGAAAAAAGGTGATTTCTGACAATACATTTTGATATGAAAGATGACACTTTATTTTCATTGCTTTTTATGAAAAGATGCCCAACAACATTGTATTTGAGTGATGAAAGAAAATTGAATTTGTAAAATACAAACTGTGAGATGTCAAAAATTATTTTGCAGTAATTGACTTCACCAAAATGAAAGATGGAAGCACTGGAACCTCAAAGAGAGTAAGATTTATTTTAAAAAAAAAATTTAATTGGATAATCTGTGTAAAACAATTCTGTTCCTATTTGCAGGGCACTTTATTCATAGTCTGCTGTCATGTTTAAGGCTGAGTAAAATGTGAAAAAAAATTTCAGGTACAATTAGGTTTGTTGACTCCTAACACAACAGTGGTGTTTGAAAAAGCAGATACATCCACAATTAATTTGACAGGAAAATCCAAAAGGTGAATACAAGATATGATGCTCTATTTTTCTCCCCCAATTTTTGGGATATTTCTAGCTAATATCTGATTTATTAAAAATTTTCATCTGTACATGTCCCATGCTTGTACATGTAAAAAGTGAGCAAATATTCTCTTTCACATTAATTTGAAAATAATGCCTGTTTCCACTTGCATATTTTTCAAACAAGTCAGGTAAGAAACCTTACATTAAATCTGATGAATATTTACTGTTTTTCTTCAGTAAGCAGGCCTTTACCTCCATTATCAACCCTGACTGGGATTTCAATAAGATGGGTATTGGTGGTCTGGACAAAGAATTCTCAGCAATATTTAGGAGAGCGTTTGCCTCTCGAGTGTTCCCACCAGAAGTCATAGAACAGTTAGGTGAGGTGTCTTCCTGGTATTACCACTGTCTTTTCCATTGTTGTTTCCAAAACTTGAACCTTATGGAGCACTTTATCAGAAGGGCCATAACTTTGATTCCACAAATTTTGAAGAATGGGATTGTTGACCTCCCATAATATTCAAAATTCTTCTTTAATTGTCATGAAGTACAAATGAGAGCATTATTTAAATTTATGGATTTTTTTAGGGATGAAGCATGTGAAAGGTATTCTACTGTTTGGTCCCCCAGGTACTGGAAAAACTTTGATGGCCAGGTACCAATTAAAAACTTCTTTTCACAATGAAAATATATTTTGAGGAGATTTTACATTTTAGAAAATCAAAAAATTGAAGTATTTAATCCTGAATGACTATGTCCTATTTGCTAATTTTTGACTTATTTTACATATATATGTATACAATATACATTTTATGATATACATGTAAATGTTTATAAAACATGGCTTGCTCATTATTATGATTATTGAATTTTTGTCTTACTCTGTAGTAATCTAATTTTTTTCCATTCCTATGAATCTACAGACAGATAGGAAAGATGTTAAATGCCAGGGAACCTAAGATTATAAACGGACCACAGATTCTAGATAAATATGTTGGAGAGTCAGAGAAAAACATCAGGATGCTTTTTGCAGAAGCCGAAGAAGAGGAACAAAGGGTATGGGATTTGAAAACATAATTTCTGAGTTAACCAAATTTTTACCTATGTTGATATGACTTTTAGAAGAAATTAAATCTGACTTTTCCTTTTGTAGTGTGGTCCTCACAGTGGTCTACACATCATTATATTTGATGAGATTGATGCCATTTGTAAGTCCAGAGGCTCTGTGGTAAGTTGAATTGTACTTTGGATATCCTTCTTAGTTCCTTGCCTTCATAAGAAATATGGTATTTAGCTTTGATATATCTTAATGTTTGATTACTTCATTACTGAATGAATTTTGTTCTATGGTTAGTTTGTGATTACCTCACAGATACCTATAATTATTTAACAATCTGGCTTTCTTGTTAATCTGAAATATGCATCAAAATAACAATTGCTAAAGTTATAATCTTATTTAATAATAGGCTGGAAACACAGGGGTTCATGACACAGTGGTAAATCAGTTGTTGTCAAAGATTGATGGTGTGAATCAGCTAAACAACATCCTTGTTATAGGTAAATCAGCATTAACAACAGAAAATTAGCATTCATTTAGGCAAAGAATCATATCAGATGCAGTATTACAATGACTCAATTATATATTCATATGTTTTTAATATTTCAGGAATGACCAACAGGAAAGATATGATCGATGAAGCTTTAATAAGACCAGGGAGATTAGAAGTTCAGATGGAAATTGGTATGTGATTCCTGTTTATTATAAATGAAAATATTTGAAAACTGCATCATTGTGTTCTTATTACAAAAAAAAAAACAGTGAAGTTCAAACAATTTGTATTTTGATTTAATGGCCAAAAAAAAAATCTTTTTGCCACACAGGTTTACCAGATGAACAAGGCAGGCTACAGATTTTAAACATCCACACCTCTACAATGAGAGAAAATGGCAAGCTGTCCCCAGATGTAAATATTGAGGAGCTGGCAGCCTTGACTAAGAACTTTAGCGGGGCAGAGATTGAAGGCCTGGTAAAGGCAGCACAGTCCACCGCCATGAACCGCCTGATCAAGGCCACCAGTAAGGTGGAGGTAGATCCAGATGCCGTGGAGAAACTACTGATCACCAGGAAGGACTTCATGCATGCTCTGGAACACGACTGCAGTCCAGTAAGTGAAAGATTTATACTGTAAAAGCACAAATATTCATGGGGGGTTAAATTTGGTTTATTTCACTGTCAACAATCATCAACGAAATTAGATCCCACACAGACTTTTATTTGACTATGTATTGAATAGGTTTACTTTCAAAACGATGAAATTAAATGCCCAGGAAACTACTTTTGCTGACAAAACAACAGAATTTTATCCCTATGCAAAGTGCTTCTATAGTAATTGGAAGAAAAATTAAATCTGAGAATTACCGATCATCATTGGAAGAAAAATTAAATCTGAGAAATACTGATAAATTTTCGAAGATACATGTATTTATATACTGGAAAATAATTTTTGTATTGGATATTAGCAAAATGGAGAAGTGATAACTGATTATGTGACATAAAGAAATTTTGGAATAGGTCAAACTGAATATGAGATTTCATCCAAAATGTGTATTTAATATTTCTTGTATTATAGGCATTTGGAAGCAGTAAGAAAGAGTTTGAGAAATATATATCCAATGGAATCATAACCTGGGGAGATCCTGTCCACAGAGTATTAGAGGATGGAGATCTACTGATATCACAGGCCAAAACTAGTGTTACCACACCTCTAGTCACAGTACTGGTGGAAGGTAGGTACTAAGTACTTAATGGGACATTAACTACTGTAGAATATTTTGAAATTAACAATTGTAGTCTTATAAAGCCAGTTTGCTAAAATTAGTGTTTTCTTATTTAAAATACATGTACTCATATGATATCAAATTATCATTATTATTGAAGTAATGGTTAGAATTATTCTCCACTTGTTGTACTGTTGGTTTTATTCTGACACCCCCCCCCCCCCCCCCTTGAAAAAGAAAATAGACTTACTTCTGGCGTATTGAAATTTGGACTCAGTTTCTTTATGTATGGATAAGATTAAATCTTTTATGACAAGTGTTCTGATAGTTTTATCATTGTGTTTTTCATATAGGTCCACCAAACAGTGGGAAAACCTCCCTGGCTGCACAGATAGCCAAAAATTCAGATTTCCCATTCATCAAAGTGATCAGTGCAGAGAACATGATTGGTTTTACAGAACCTGCTAAGTGTCAGGCAATAAAGAAGGTAAATTTTTTGATATCAGTATTGGGTCTTAATTTTGATAATAGAGTAGTCTTATAAACTTTGCACCCTATGCATAGATATGCTATGCAAATAAAAAGAATATGAATGCTTATTGTCATCGAAGTATATGCAGTACTATTCAGTAAAAAAATCAAAGATTGCAAACATGTATTTAGTATATGTTATTAATGATGTGAAAAATTGAATGTGATCCAGGAAAACATGCAGTGCATGTAAATTTATCTCTTTTATTCACTTATTTATAGATGTTTGATGATGCATACAAATCTCCACTAAGCTGTATCATTGTTGATGACATTGAAAGACTTTTAGGTATGTATTTTTTTTTCATTTCAAAATTTTTTTGACAAATGAATGAGAAATTTTCCTCTATTCACTGTTAACTGGTAAGATTATTATACCCCCCGCAAATGAAGTTTGGGGGGGTATATAGGAATCACCTTGTCCGTCTGTCCGTCTGTCTGTGCAAACGTGTTTGGTCCATATCTTTCTTACGGAGGGACATTAGAATCTACTACTCCACCCAAAGATTGCCCATGACCTAAGGGTGTGTCATGACTTTGAACCAAGGTCATTTGGGGAAGTTAAAGGTCACTGGAAGAAAAATTCAGAATTCGCGTCCAGTCCATATCTTTCTTATGGATAAATTTGGTAGGTTCTCATTTCAGATGAAGATTGCCCATGATCTTAGGGTGTGTCTTGACCTTGACCCAAGGTCATTTGGGGAACTTCAAGGTCAATGGAAGAAAAATTTCATAATTCGTGTCCAGACCATATCTTTCTTATGGATAAACTTGATAGGTTCTCATTTCACACGAAGGTTGCCCATAACCTAAGGGTGTGTCATGACCTTGACCAAAAGTCATTTGGGGAACTTCAAGGTCACTGGAAGAAAAATTACATAATTTGTATTCGGTCCATATCTTTCTTATGAATAAATTTGGTAGGTTCTCATTTCAGATGAAGATTACCCATGACCTTAGGGTGTGTCATGACCTTGACCAAGGTCATTTGAGGAAGTTCAAGGTCAATGGAAGAAATATTTCATAATTCGTGTCCGGTCCATATCTTTCTTATGGATAAACTTGGTAGGTTCTCATTTCACACAAAGATTGCCCATGACCTAAGGGTGTGTTGTAACCTTGACCCAAGGTCATTTTGGGAAGTTCAAGGTCACTGGAAGAAAAATTTCATAATTTTTGTCCAGTCCATATCTTTCTTATTGATAAACTTGGTAGGTTCTCATTTCACACAAAGATTGCCCATGACCCAAGGGTTTGTCATGACCTTGACCCAAGGTCAATTGAGGAAGTTCATGGTCACTGAAAGAAAAATTTTATAATTCCTGTGTGATACATATCCTTCTTATTGAAAAACTTACTTCTGAAAAACCCAGCGGGGGGTATTTTGTTCCGTTTGGACAGTTCTAGTTATTTATGTACATGTATGTTTTACACTGCTTATTATATGTTTATACAATATTTTTCTAACCCCAATTTGATGTGGGTTTTTTGAAGCTAATTCAAGTACTTCGGCGAGAGAAAAGTTTGGTAGGTTTATATATCGGAAAATGAGACTTAAACACAAAATCTCCATGGTCTTCCTTTGGTGCTTTATTTTTGACTTGTTATTGTTTCTTTTTATTAATGTTGTCAACCAATATTCGAGAACTCGACTATCGTTTGATCATACCGACTATCGACTAAAATTTCTTAAGTCAGTCATCCGTTAAATTTTTTTTTCAAAATCTACAGTTTTGGTATAGTTTAAAAAAAAAAGAAACAATGTTATCAAGATTATGTGAAATAGAACTTTTATTTTGCAATGTACCATCAAACATTATGTATCATATGCCGAATCAGTCAAACATATACACAATCTTCAACTGAAATTTTTCTATAGTTAGTTCTCCACAAAAATGTCAAAAAAGCAAAGTGGTAAAGAAAATCAAACATGATTATGAAAAATTGTTTACCTCTTACTGTTTTAAATAGAGAGGGCAATTGTTTACTGGTACTTTTGTGAATTCAAACTAAGGTCCGACGTGATACACCTATTTAGAAAGAATATTAATTAAACAGCTACATGTAATACAAAATTATAAATACATGTTTGCACTAAATTTCATAATTAAAATTCATCCCAAGCTCTAGCTCTCACTTTGTTTTTATGATAGACACGCCTTAATTGTTAAACAGTCAAAGATCATTGATAGACACGTAGAAATGGCTTCAGGTATGGGGTAAATGTACTACTGCGATGTAAAAAAAAGACAAATGCGAGTGTTTGATATCCTGCATTTAGATAAAATGTGCAGCGTAATATATTAATTTTGAAATTAAATACATTGGCTACATATTGATATACAGATTTATTGTACTACGTAAATGTTTACAGTTCAGAAATCTGTTGTATAATAGTGACAGAGTAGGTTAAATACTGTAAACTTGTCTGTAAAAAGACAAACAGTGAAATAGACATGAGAAATTAATTATACCCCACGCAACTTAAGTTGCATGAGGTATAATGTTTTTGACCTGTCGGTCAGAGTGTCAGTCAGTCAGTCCTTTTTTTTGTCAGCGCAACTCCTCATAAACCGATGAACAGAATTTCGTCAAACTTTGCAGGTATTTAGGACACAATGTGTAGATATGCATATTACCAGGAAATTCTGATTCCTTTATTTTTTCCGGGAATTTCCTCACTTTTTAACTTAGGCATTTGGCCATACCTTGAATATAGAGATGAACAGTTTGTAAGCGCAACTCCTCATAAACCGCTGCACAGAATTTCATCAAACTTTGGAGATATTTAGGACACAATGTGTAGATGTGCATATTACCAGGAAACTCCGATTCCTTTATTAAGTCGAGATGAGCTTATGCTATACCCCTGGCATTGGTGTCTGCGTTAGCGTCGGAGTCCCAGGTTAAAGTTTTAGGAGCAAGTCCATTCCTAAGTAACTATGAGCCTTACCTGAACCAAACTTGCATGGATGATGCATCTAGGGATGGACACTAACATACTTGCTTCAGATGCTGGATCTGACTTACATTTTCCAGATGAGTGACCAGGTTAAGGTTTTTGGAGCAGGTCCATTCCCAAGATGAGTGACCAGGTTAGAGTTTTTGGAGCAGGTCCATTCCCAAGTAACTATATGCCCTACCAGGATCAAACTTGCATGGATGATGCTTCTAGGGATGGACACTACCAGACTTGCTTCTGATGCTGGATCTGACCTTCATTTTCCAGATGAGTGACCAAGTTAAAGTTTTTGGAGCAGGTCCATTCCCAAGGAACTATAAGCCATACCCAGACCAAACTTGCATGGATGATGCATCTAGTGATGGACACTACAAGACTTGCTTCTGATGCTGGATCTGACCTACATTTTCATTCCCTAATAACTATAAGACCTACCTGAACTAAACTTGCATGGATGATGCATCTAGGGATGGACACTACCAGACTTGCTTTGGATGCTAGATCTGACCTACATTTTCATTCCCAAGTAACTACAAGTTTGGCTTTCCAGAAAGCCTGAAATGTCATCTCTTTGGGCAGTTTGGCTTCGTAAATGTCATAGAATAGACAGTGGAATGTAATTTTTTTCTCAACTATATTACAGATTTTTTTTTCTAAATTATTCCTCTAGGGAAGGGGAGTGGCATTTTATCTGAACAATATTAGATAAAGAAAAAAAGAGTAAAAATCCTATGTTGTGGATAGGAAGGAAATATTTCAACAAATTTATTTTTGGCTGTATATTATTGCGCACAAAAAAATGCGCTGTTTCTCTGTTTATTTCTCCATGCTCTTCAAAATGTCATCTCAAAATATTACTAACGTACCGTGTCATCCTTACATATTCTTTCGCTGTTTCAACAACAAAACATTCCTTATTATTATTGTTAATAGCCCTCCTGGCGCTGAAAGTGAGATGATCGGAAAAAAAATTGTTTGCAAGATAAAAAAAATCGTTTTTTTTTTAAATTTTGTTTGCAAGATAATTCGGTCTAACGAGGTTTGTGCAGATGTCAACTAAGAGAGCACTCGATAGAAAGCCAAGATATTTCTTTAAGATCACCGTTTTTGCAATTGAGGCAAGAGTTTGAAGGAATTTATCCAGAACCAAGCGCAAATTTTTGTGCACAATAAATATAGTTTTTTTAATGGGTGGCACTGTAGCTCTCTAGTCTGTCAATATATTTTTTTGGAGAGCTACAGCTCTGCAGCTGAGAAAATGATTGCAAGTTCTTTAATTATAAACATGAAATTAAACTCCTCTAAAATAGATTAGACATGCAAAAAAAAAAAAATACTATTGCTTCTTTGTGTTCTTTAATCTTCCAATGTCTGTAGTTTCTTATGGACATTAATGTATCCGCTTATATATACAGTGTAACGTGCTTTAATTTCTGAAGGTTCAGGCTTTACTCTTAATATATTCGATCGCTTAATCAGACTTAAATGTATTATTTTTAAGAAATTTCAGTAAGTTTATAGAATGACTAAAGAACCAAAAACTTGAAGTTTTCGCCATCAATCCATATCAGTAGATGCGATTACTTACATGATTGTTTTAAATTTGATGTTGTTTTTCTGTGAATTCTTGGATCCACGTGTCGGCCGCAGAGGATCAAATTCCATCGAGTTCATACCATCATTTACGTTTACTTTACTCATGTTAATAACATGAGAACATATGTGTTGTGCATGCAACATGTATATTTGAAGAACCCCCACCACCCAGGCGCTTTTGTGTGTCTGACTCTTTATGATGCACAGATTGTTTTTTTTTTCTCAATAATGAGGCAGATCACTCATTGTTTACATCTCGATCTATATTTAGAAAATCGCATCATCATCAAACTGACCAGTCGGTAATCCTCGGGCTCGCACTTTTTTATGGAGCGTAGTGGAGTCAGCCGAGGATTGCCGATGGATAAATGGCAGCTTACACTGTGCCTTCACATCCGGAAATCAAACTTAATGTGTCATCTCTCATGAGAGATGACAATAATACCTACCTGAACTAAACTTGCATGGATGATGCATCTAGGGATGGACACTACAAGACTTGCTTCAGATGCTGGATCTGACCTACATTTTCATTCCCAAGTAACTATTAGACCTACCCGAACCAAATTTGCATGGATGATGCATCTAGGGATGAACACTACGTGACTTGCTTCGGATGCTGAATCTGACCTACATTTTCATTCCCAAGTAACTATAAGACCTACCTGAACTAAACTTGCATGGATGATGCATCTAGGGATGGACACTAACATACTTGCTTTAGATGCTGGATCTGATTTACAGCTGCAAGGTATAAACAAATAACTTTATGAAAATATCAAATGTATATTTTTAAATCCAAAAAAATGTTTTGATACACTCCATCAAATTTTTTTCCCTAATAAGTTATTTTTACATGATAGCCTATATATAACTTTGAATATTTTGCATATTACTAAGAATAAAAACTGTTTCATGATTTTTGTTAAACATTTGGTATCAAATTAAATTATATTTTAATTCTTTTAAAATCTTCTTCTCTGCTCCTGAGTATTAAATAAACTAAGTATATAGTTATAATAAGCAAAAGTGCCTCTTCAAAAATTGTGAATTTTATGGCCCCAGGGTCATGGGTTCTGGTGTTAGGATGGAGCTCTATTGATTATATAGTGAAAATACAGTCAAACCTGTATTAAGAGACCTTCCAGGGGAGAAAAAAAAAAGGTCACATATGACAGGTGGTCTCTTAATACAGGTTGCTTATTTTCTGCAGTGTTCAAATATACAATATGAAAATATCATGTGTATGTTTAATGTATTTTATAACACCTTATGTTTATTTCCACTTTTTAATAGGTACTGCTCAACTATAAAATGCTTTTACAATTGTTAAGAAATAAAAATTTCTTGATCTGCACGAGTCATTTGAATATTGGGAAATATTGTGAACATCTGAAAATATTAATATTTTTTTCATACAATACAAAACAGCTGCAAAGGGTTTTTTTCCCTAATAAGTTATTTTTACATGATAGCCTATATATAACTTTGAATATTTTGCATATTACTAAGAATAAAAACTGTTTCATGATTTTTGTTAAGCATTTGGTATCAAATTAAATTATATTTATGACTGAAGTGTTTATTTAGCCTAATTATTTTTTGTTCATTACTGAACTACTGAGTCTAATTGCCTGAGTGTTTGTGACCAGGAGCTCGTAACATAAAGTTTGCTAAGTTTTTGACTTAAGTAGGGTCATAAGTATGATTTAGGCATAAACTTAGGACCTGACTAAGTACTACTTAAGTATGTCTTAAACCGTAACATAAAACGAACTTAGCTAGGTCTAAGCTAAGTCAAAGTTATGTTAAAAATATTTCATATGAGTCAACCTATGTTTTTGATTTTATATAGATATATTGCTAAAAGTGATTCAGTCAGGGTTTTAATTAATTATAAACTAAAGTTGACGTCATTATCTATCGGTTAAAGATATTTTAGATTAGATTTCATATTAAAATTATAATTATGTCATAAATTATTCGGAATGTTTGAAAACAAATACCACACGGTCACAAAGTGGCGATTTGTGGTTCATTGTAAATGTTAACGACAATTGTTTTAACACTTGAGGCGTTTTCAGTTTACCTTTTGTAACTCTTTTGTTTTGACAAATGTTCACTTACCCTGTTATTATCACAGACAAGAAAAGATAATTGACCGTTTGTCCACTTGAAATTGAAACCCTAAAAAATTCAATACATTCTGAATCCCCGCTATGTATCAGGCCATGCGTGTCAGAAGCAAAAACTGCAGAAGGTTTATGATATACTTATGTGCTAGTTAATCAAGGATACAAAAAATCGGGATATTTTTTTCGTATTTCTCCACTTATCAGCATCTCTCTCTCTCTCGAACTGTAGTGATGATCTAGCCCTGTCTAAATCTGCACTTGTCGCGTTCTACATTTATTCTTCTTTACAGATACTTTTTATAATAGATAATTGTACTCTTACTGTCATCATCCTCTTTCTTTTCTGTTTTTAACAAATTACTTCAACTCATATTTTCGAAGTGAACATATATACATGGTTTATTACTGTTCAATTTCTTTCGATAACCAAGGTCCCACTAATTAATATCCCAAAAGTTAAATTTTTGTATTTACATGTATTTGTGTTGGGAGTGATATTGGAATCAGTGATCCGCCCCCCCCCCCCCCCCCCCCCCAAAAAATAAAGTTCTTACAAAGAAAGTCAACATTAAATAATTCTAAATATACGTACAAGAAAGTTTAGATATACTTAAGTCACCTCTACCGGCCGCCTAAGTTTTTTCTTAAGATTGCCTTATCTTAGCACGCTTCTAGTTACGGTCTTAAGTTTTAGACTATACTTAAGTCCTACTTAAGCACGGACTTAGACTTAAGTAGCCTTTATGTTACGACCCCCAGGTATTTAAATCACTTCAATTATCACATGGTGTGGGTGATAGCTAGCGTGTGTTTACATACCCATTGGTGACACAATGCACTTAAATAAACATCTATGATTGAGTTGGCTCGTGTAGCGAGCTACTCCCTGTTGACATAGCCATTTCAGAGCTGTAAAATTTATCACGCATTCATCAAGGTGATCCATACGCCAAATATTATAGTTCTTGCAAAAAATGCTTTGGTTTGAGACTTTGAGTGATTGTATAAACTTATGAGGTAAAAACTGTATAAAATGTCATACTGTAACATTATTTATGCCTTCATGCTTTTAAAGAAATTTTTTATCAAATATCTGTACGATGTACAATTACTGCGTATGAATATATGTTCAAGCATGTTAGGCAGATCTAATCTTCCCATCTGAAGTTTATTTATAATAAACCTAGAATACTCCCTAACACAAAAACCTGCTGCTCTCATTAGCTGCAGCTAGTTGTTGTTGAAAATCTATTTTTAGAATCCAGATTTGCTGTGGGAAACTTTAACCTAATTATTCCATAACACTGACCACTTCAGCTAATGTGCTTTAATTCATTATAGAATCCAGGCAAAAAAATACAGAAGCCCATTAGTTCCAACCTGTATATTTAAAGAAAAAGCAATATACACTTTATTAGGTCACCTGAGTAACTCAGGTGATCTATTGCAATCCGTTTTCGTCCGTCGTCGTCCGTCGTGTGTTAACATTTGAACATTTTCAGCTTCTTCTCTGAAACCACTGAACCAATTTCAACCAAATCTGGTATACAGCATCTATGGGTGGAGGGGAACAAAAATTGTGAATTTCATGGTCCCCGCCCCCCTGGGGCCTGAGGGGTGGGGCCAAAACCACTAAAATTAATGAAATCTTTAAAAATCTTCTTCTTTACTCCTGGACATCAAGCAGGTAAACTATTGGCATGAATGTAATGAGCATTGAGTTTTCTACCAAAATTGTGAAATTCATGGCCCCAGGGTCAGGGGTTCAGTGCTAGGGCGGGGCTCTATATAGATTATATAGTGAAAATGCATTATTTCTAAAATCTTCTTCTCTGCTCCTGGGTATTAAATACACTAACTAAGCACATAGTTATGATGAGCAAGAGTACCTCTTCCAGATTTGTGAATTTTATGGCCCCAGGGTCAGGGGTTCTGGTGTTAGGGCAGGGCTCTATAGATAATATAGTGAAAATGCATTATTTCTTTGAAAATCTTCTTCTCTGCTCCTGGGTATTAAATACACTAACTAAGCACATAGTTATGATGAGCAAGAGTGCCTCTTCCAGATTTGTGAATTTTATGGCCCCCAGGGTCAGGGGTTCTGGTGTTAGGGCGGGGCTCTATAGATTATATAGTGAAAATGCATTATTTCTTTGAAAATCTTCTTCTCTGCTCCTGGGTATTAGATTAACTAACTAAGCACATTGTTATGATGAGCAAGAGTGCCTCTTCCAAAATTGTGTATTTTATGGCCCCCAGGGTCAGGGGTTCTGGTGTTAGGGCCGGGCTCTATTAATTGATTATATAGTAAAAATACATTAATTCTTTGAAAATATTTTCCTTTGCCTCTGGGTTTTATGCCAATGATCCAAGTATATATATATTTATGATGAAGAAAGGTGCATCTAGCAAAGTGGTTTTTAATGCCCCCAGGGTCAAAGGGGGGGGGGGGGGTTACATAGCCTGAAAATAAATTAATGCTTTGAAATCTGCTCTTTGGTATTAATCAACCATTTTATGATAAAATTTGCAAAATTTTGAAATATATGGCCCTGGGTCAGTGGTTCCTTTGGGGTGAGGTTCACAACTGGTTATAAAGTGGAAGTGCATTTTCTCTTTGTTACTCTGATCTACCTCTGGGTATTAAGTAAATAGAGTAAGCATGCTAAGTTAATAATTATGATAAGCAATGGTGCCTCTTTCAAAATTGTAAATTGTGAATTTCATGGCCTGCGGTTTAAACACGAACCAAATTTAATTGTTTGAAAGTTGTTACACAATACTCAGGTGACCTATAAGGCCCGTGGGACTCTTGTTTATGAACCGAACGTGGATCAGACATATAATATTCAATCTCTTAAGATGCAAAATAAACTGAGTATATCAAGGTATGGTGCCCAGATGTATGAAAAAGCTTAATTGACTCGAGGGAGTCAACTCGCAGGCCCTTCAGGCCTTTGATTTAGTTATTGTTAAGTTAAGGTAAACAGGCAGGTTTTAGAGCTGAATATCCATTTGGCCCTTATGGCATGAAATGATATCGGGATCGACCTCAAACGTCTAATGTCAAAATGGTGCAGGATCACTAGACAGAAAAACGTGATGTTCATGTTTTAGATTTTAATGTTTATTAAATAAATATCAAAGCGTAAGTAAAAATATTCATTTTTAAATGTTGTTTTATTCGTAAAACTCGCATTATATAATTACGAGGGTTGATCCAAAAGTAATGTCACAACTTCGATAAAATTGCTATTAGTTGACGTAAATTAAGGAAACTATACATGATCGAAGCTACATATTACAAAACAGTTCTGAAAAATTCAAGTTAAAATGATATATACTTTTCAAAATATCGAACTATTTACAAAGTGCAATTATGGTAGTCGCTGCACCTAAATAACGTCATATGATAGATACGCGGCGTCATACACTTAAACGCTTCCCCTTCGTTTCATTAAAAATATTTAAGATTCACGAAAACATTCACATATATTTCTCTTTTTAAAAGAATTATTGGCACCCATTGTAAACTCAAGTCTTTACATAATTTAGTTATCTGTCAAAATTCTTTGAACAAACCATAAGACAAAGTTTCGCATATCACTCTAACCGTCTCTCTTTTCGGACAACATCAGACACCATTTCAAGAACGTTTCCGCCCGACTTCCCTTTTTCTGTCCTCTGCTGATCATTCAGTGACCCATGATCCGTTAAAAATCGCTGAAATTATCTATGAACAAGTCTCTTTATTACATTCCATCCTCTGTGTGTCTGATTATCATCGTGACTGTTTCTACGGGCAGTTTCCCCAGTTTGAAGAAAAAACGCATTATAGATCGTTTCAGAGTTTTTTCTCCACTTAGACATTTCTTTTGTTCAATCCAGCAGATTAAAACACTAATGTTTTTTATCAGAAAGCAATGACGTCATTTTATTTTCAACTTAATACTAGAAAATGTCGTAAAGTTTTGCCTTTTAAAATATTGGGCGATTGGATGCTTTTTAGCTCACCTGAGCCGAAGGCTCAAGTGAGCTTTTCTGATCACATTGTGTCCATCGTCCGTCCGTCCATCTGTCTGTCTGTGCAATCGTGTCCGGTCCATATCTTTCTTACAGAGGGACATTAGAATCTACTACTCCACACAAAGATTGCCCATGACCTAAGGGTGTGTCATGACCTTGACCTAAGGTCAGTTGGGGAACTTCAAGGTCACTGGAAGAAAAATTTCATAATTCGTGTCTGGTCCATATCTTTCATATAAATAAACTTGGTAGGTTTTCATTTCACATAAAGATTGCCTATGACCCAAGGGTGTGTCATGGCCTTGACTCAAGGTCATTTGGGGAAGTTCAAGGTCACTGGAAGAAAAATTTCATAATACGTGTCCAGTCCATATCTTTCTTATGAATAAACTTGGTAGGTTCTCATTTCACACAAAGATTGCCCATGACCCAAGGGTGTGTCATGACCTTGACCCAAGGTCATTGGGGAAGTTCAAGGTCACTGGAAGAAAAAATTCATGATTCGTGTTTGGTCCATATGTTTCTTATGGATAAACTTGGTAGGTTGTAATTTCACACAAACATTGCCCGTGACTTAAGGGTGTGTCATGACCTTGACCCAAGGTCATTTGGGGAAGTTCAAGGTCACTGGAAGAAAAAATTCATAATTCTTGTCCTGTCAATATCTTTCTTATGGATAAACTTGGTAGGTTGTCAATTCACACAAAGATTGCCCATGACCCAAGGGTGTGTCGTGACCCTGACCCAAGGTCATTTGGGGAAGTACAAGGTCACTGGAAGAAAAATTTCATAATTCATGTTTGATACATATCTTTATTATGGAAAAACTTACTTCTGAAAAATCCAGCGGGGGGTATTTTGTCCCGTTTGGACAGTTCTAGTTTTTTATGCCCCCGTCCCCGGGTCAGGGGTTGGGGGGGTACAAAGTCTGAAAATAAATTAATGCTTTGAAATCTGCTCTTTGGTATTAATCAACCATTTTATGATAAAATTCGCAAGATTTTGAAATATGTGGCCCCAGGATCAGTGGTTCCTTTGGGATGAGGTGCACAACTGGTTATAAAGTGGAAGTGCATTTTCTCTTAATGTTACTCTGATCTACCTCTGGGTATTAAGTAAATAGAGTAAGCATGCTAAGTCTATAATTATGATAAGCATTGGTGCCTCTTTCAAAATTGTGAATTGCAAATTTCACGGCCTCTGGTTTAATTAAAACACAAACCAAATTTAATTGTTTGAAAGTTGCTGCACAATACTCAGGTGACCAATAAGGCCCGTGGGCCTCTTGTTATTATTTCAGACTACGTGCCCATTGGTCCACGATTCTCTAATCTAGTCCTGCAGGCTCTGTTGGTGCTGTTAAAGAAAGCCCCACCAGCGGTAAGTAGACATTATTTCTATAACAGTGCTTTTGTAGCCAAGGGCATCCGAGCCACACATGATGTGGCTAGGATGGGATAGCCTCTGGGAGTAAATATAATGCAATGTATTAATAATGCAATGTATTAAGTGTTGCTTACCTTTTTTCTTTGTACATGAAAAGTTGAACTTCTGTATCTTAAATATCATCACACTTTTGTCAATTAAGAAATAAGATATCATATTTAGAGTTTCATTTGAGATATAACATGAAGTCAGTCACGTGATCAATTTGTTTAATGTTCAAAGATTAAGAAATATGATATCATTTTTTGAGTTTTATTGGGATTTATTATATCTCTACTGATTTTTCACTATATAAGAGTAAATTGATATATTTTGCTGATTCCCTGAAAATCGCTATAAAAAGACTGATACCCTACAGAAAGGTGCATCAGTTTGATGAACTGATACACACCTATTCGGAACACCAAGCGATTTCTTTTAATCATATGAAAAGTACTGATGTGTTCCAAAAAAATAATGAATATTCATAATGCAGCTGTATAAGGAGGCAGGGCCTAATTTTTACGGGAAAATGTAACTTGTTATTGTGACGTCATCCGTGTAAAATAATGTGCACTGAGAGCTATCCACAGATCACATATCTGTGTCACAGTGTAAATTATTGTTTATAAAATAAAGTTTCTTGTAGATACAATTTTTTTGTATCTAATTGATTCAAATGCAAAGACATTTTATTGTACTTATTTATTTTATCTATATTCTATGTAATCAATATTTCCTTTCTTTTCATTTCCTTTGTAATTGCACTGTGTTTAAATTAGAATTGCAGTTACTTGCTTTGAAAATGTCTAATTTTTGTATCGGTATAATAAAACAGTTAAAGTGGCACAGTGACTCACAAAGGGGAAAATTGACAAATGTAGAATTTTTGCATGACCTCTGTAAATTTTGTTCAATTCCTTAAAGTATTAGGTTTCAGAAAATTACAGGTTTCAGAACTTAAAAATTAAATTTTTATGGGGAAAAATAAAAGTAAAAATAATTTTTGTCTGCCCCAGAAAGAAAGTATTGCAAAATACCCTGGTACTTCTTCCTCCCTATTATACGTGTACGCAGAAAAGTGTTGAATAAGTTTCCATAGTTACCATGGTCTCAGGTATCCACGAATGAATATAAGTAGACCAAAAAATTTGATGTAATCTTTTTAAAAAGTTGTTAGAACATATTTCTCACCTTTGCATGCTCCAGTTGAATTTTGTTTACAAGTTTGAGCTAAAAATAAGAGTAGCGTGACCTTGACATAAACGAAACAACGAAACGGTAGATACAACCTTTGTTTTTCTGGCACTTATATTGTGCAGTCAATTCTTGCAGTTTAATTGTCATATCTTCGCTATATACTCATAATTTTCGTAAGTCTTTCTCTGTATGCTGCAGATATCTTAAAATTAAGATATGATTTTGACTCACTGTGCCGCTTTAAAGTATATCATTGAGGGAGTCAGCAAGATTCCAGTTCCCCTCAAGCAAGCCTATTTCCCTCGGCTTCACCTCGGGAAATAAACTTGCTCTTGGGGAACTGGAATCTTGCTGACTCCCTCAATGATATACTCTAAGTGTATAATAACATGAAGTCATTCACATGATCAATTTGTATAACACCCAAAGATTGAATGTATATCTAACTTGGCTACCTGTATCAATGTACTCTTGCAATATTACACATGCATTTTGGCTTTTTAGGGCCATAAACTTTTGGTGATAGGAACTTCAAGTAGGAAAGATGTTCTCCAGGAAATGGACATGGCACAAACATTTGGGACAATTATTCATGCCTCCAACATATCCAGTAGTGAACATCTAATGGCAGTTCTGGAGAATGTGGATGCCTTCAACAGCAATGAACTGGAAATTCTCAAACGAAAAACCAGTGGAAAGAGGTATTCATTGCATGTAATAACTCACAAAAAAACTTATGCATGTGAATATTATTCATTGACATATGCTATTAACATTTTTAAAATGTAGTCAAATACAACGATTGAGAAAGAGATATTTTACATTAGTATTGTAACATGCTGTTGCATTCACCTTCCTATTTCTGATTTTTTTTTAAATTAGTAGATTTAAACATATAAAGCCATTTTATAAGAAGTAAATCCTAATTGTGTTGAATGTGAAATCTTTTCAAATGAAAGATATATTGTCACATTTTAAAATTCTGATTATGTTGAATGTTAGAAGTTAGATGAAATTAAAATGATTTTTTTTTGTTTCATTTGTATAGGTTGTGGATTGGTATCAAGAAATTATTAGTTCTCATAGAAATGGCTCGACAGGTAGGCAGTGTTTGCAAGAATGGAAATCATTTGAACAAAAAACATAATTTACATTATTGGAATTAAGAAATACTGATCTAATTATGATTTTCAAAATCAAATTATCTGTATCTACATTAAGGAAACAAAATTTGACTACTGAAATTTCAACCGACAAGTGTTTGATTTATTTGTTTTTTACATTTCAGATTGATGAGTCACATAGAATACCTAAGTTTCTGTGTGTTTTGGAAGAGGAAGGGGGATTAGAGATGACTGTTTAGGTTGGACTTTATTATTTGTAAATATTGTGATAGATTTATGAAAAAAAATGTTGTTGCTTATGAAGTGCATAATTGTTATCTATTTAAAACTTGAACATACAGTTTACACTGTAGTATTTTAGTAATTTAATATAATTATGTACACTGAAATGACTGTCATATGCACAAATAGAAATGAATGGTCAGAAAATAAATTATTTGTAAATTTTTATCTGTAACAGATACTAAAAAAAAAGTTTTTTTTGAAATGCAGCATAAAGTTTAAATGCATGCTGGTATATGTCCTTGATGGGTAATATATGTTTTTGTGAACATAGCAGATATATGTAACAGAAATCTTAAGTTTTGTTGTGTTCAGGCCAGTATAAATAAATAGTGTGTTTCTTATTCCATCCTGAGAATAAATAGGGTGGGTAGTTAAGGAAAACATTTTATTTTGATATTTAAACATTTTATTGATTAAAATTCAACAGGGAAATCCCTATCAAAATATTTCCAATAATGTGGATAGAATATCCATTTTCTCAAACATGGAAGTGATCCAGATTAGGATTTCTAATAATTAAACAAAATTTCTTAATTCCAAAAAGATATCTGAGAATACAGTTTGCAGTGTCAGCTACCTACCTACCTACCTAGTCCTTGTTGCACCCGGAGGCACATAGGGCAAGGACTAGGGATTTCCATTCCTCTCTATTCTTTGCAATCTTCTCCACAGTGTCAGCTGAATTGGCTCATATATTTTAAGTAAGGACAGTCGGGGGACCAGAAACACACAATTTATTTATCTTGGCCCCATATAGAATATAGCAGATGTTTCTGATTAAAGCAAAGATTTCATTTTTATACTCACCATCGGGAATTGTTCCCGGTTTCTCACAAATCGGACCTTTCATTATTGAAATGTGCAATTGCAAATTTTTTATATGTTCTCTCAGTGTGAAATAGGTCATTTTATCACAAGTCTTCACTTTGCTAAAATAGCGTTAGAGGTTTGCAGACATATAGTTGAAGGCTTTTGTGGCAAAACTTTAATAGAAAAGAAGCTGAATGTGCTTTCTGATATTTTTGTATTGTTTAGGGGGTTTTCCTAAAATAATTAATTGTATCAAACATTCCTCCTAAATATACACCTAGAATATGTTGTTATTAAAATTTTTAAAACTTTTTTATTTGAGATTATGTTAAATAGGAAAATTCAAAGGAAATAAAGATGAAAAGAAAATGTTCGTTGCTTTTTATTTGAAAATGATAAAAAGATTAAGGTTACCTTAGTCACTGTATGACCTATATACTTGTATTGCTCTTCTGTTTGTAAACTTTTCAATATTTTCAGCTTCTCATAAACAGCATAGCCATGCAGTTTCAATTAGTTTTACTGTAAAATATCTATGGATAAAATGGACCATAAACTCTCTGGGTCCATAGAGGTGGGACCAAAACAGGACATGCAATTTTCAAAAATATTCTTTAACCAAAATTAGCCAAAAGTGTTGTCCTAAGCATCAATCCTTCTACCAAAATTGTGAAAATCATTGTCCCAAGTTTAGGGGTTCTGGCTGTAGGGACTTGGATACATTTGTAGTGAAAAATGCATAAATTCAAGTATCTTTTCTGCTTGTAGACGACTCAGTGTTAACTTTGTTAGAACTCATCTCTAAAGTTTTCAAATTATTCATTTCATTAAATAAAACTAATCGGTCATATTATATGTGTTGTCAGAAGTATACAAGTTAAATACTGTGTATATAATACACACAAAAATATGTAGGTTTTTACTAGATGATAAATATGTGTTAAATGCAATATGAAATAAATTAAAAAAGGGAAATAATTGTTAATTTTTCCTCTAGATGTATCTTGAGCAAACTATTCAATGATGCAAAATATTTACTTCAGAAAAGTGGTCACACACAAGAACAATGCCGTTACATTTCGGAATCTATTTTTAGTAACAACGCTTGACCAGAAAATCTCACGATGACATTTTTCTTAAATGATATTCAATGATCTTTAATTTGATATAAAACACAAGTGGTAACTACTAAATTTAACATTTTACTTGTGGATGGTAATACAAGTATATCTGATTTTATCTGAAACCTGATATTATCAAGAAACTTGTTATTCGCCTGTAGATACCCTTCTTGGTATTTTGTCTAGAAAGGAAATTAAAAGAAACGTATGATTTTACATAACCTTTGAAGTTTACTTTTTTTTTTAACTGTCTAAGAATTTTTCAGTTTGACCAATCATGTCACGAATCACACAATGGTTGTAACCAGTTGGCAGGGGATGCTTAATTACTCCTCCACCTGATACCATCTTTGATGATTTCATTTAGAGGCCCGAGTATTCTCTGATCCTAATTTGTTTGTATTGTTTCAATGGTCTTTTGAGCTTTATATCTGTTCGTCAACTTCATGTCTCATTTTCCACATAATTTTGTTTTAAAAGATTATTGTTAGGCTATGCTTACGTCTCTGTGCATGCTTTAAAAGTCCCATCACATTTACATTGTGATACAGTGTATTACTTGAAAGATTTTCAACACTATCGATATTGTCATTACTTCCATAGGGAAAGGCCGACCCTAGTTTTCTAATCCAATTTCTTCTCGTTGTCTACGGAAATGTGTACTTAAAGATGGAATGTTAAATTATCAGTTTGTGATGGTAAATCTTTTCTAGAACCATATAATTCTCATTGACAAATTTAAATGCTTGTGTAAAAGTTGCTGACCCCCACTGTATATTTGAAATATATTTCCTGATATTCTTTTATTAATGTATATTCGATCAGTGCTTATTATCTATTCAAGATGTATTATTAAAGTTAGGTACTATCTCTTCAGACAATGTTCTGATACATGTAGTTCCATTTGGTCAGTAGCTACTACATTAAATAATTCAGGCACGTAGCAACAGGGGTGCCGGGGGGGGGGGGGGCTGCCCCCCCCCCCCCCCCACTTTTTTTGCCAACATTACTTTTACTATTGGAAATGTTCATTGAAAGGCTGGTTGGCCCCCCACTTTATAGTACACTAAGTTAATATCAAGGAAAATGTAGTATAGAAAGCAGGAAAGTTGGTACCGGAAGAATTTGGCATTGAAAAAGTTGGCCTCTGTGTGTGTGTGTAAAAAAGATTTTACTTTTTATTTAAATCTATTCATTAAATAAACAATCTTCATTTCTACCAAAGCTCATTTCGAAATTCCAAACACTTCTCGAGATATTCTGAAATTAAAAATGACCTGCATTTTTTTTACTCATATTGTAAAGTATTTGATTGAAAAGAATTTCATTAGCGAAAGTAGGTACCCTATGAAAAGAGTTCCATACCTTTATTTTTTTAACACCTCAATTTTTTTAAGCGACTTAACAGCCTGTGCTTCTGCAATGAGTAATGGCCAATTCTACCACGATTATTGCCGAGATCAAAGAAATGCCGCGTACATTATTCTCCAAAAATCACGAACGTCATCAAAAAAATATCAAATCAGAAATTCGTATCAAACCTGAACAATTCAAATGCATGTTTGGCTGTAGATTGAAATACTTGTTTAGACCACATCGATGTGTCGTCTTTTGCATATGTAAATTTTTTCAATTCCAAGAATCTAAAGCAAGAAAAAAGTAACCTTGGACCCCCTCGGAAAACGCCGGCACCCCCCCCCCCCCCCCCGATAATCGCGAATTTGTGTTTAAATTGGCATGAAAAGTCAGAGGTTTGAAGCACTATAGAAGTCATCGACCCTCCCCTCCCCCAAATAATAGGTTTTTAAAGTTATGGCGTGTTTACGTTGTTTTTTTTTCTTTTTGTTTGTTTGTTTTATATATAGGGATAAATATTTTGTGGTACATGCATGATTATTCCGCTTACGTGTGATTGATTCCCAATTACTACTCATATCTAAGAACGAAACAAGATGTGTTTGTGAAACACTATGCACCCGGTGGGAACAGAGTTCGAAAAAGCTATTTTTAGCAATTAGGTCACAGTCAAGGTCACACGATCATTATCCTTGCTGTCATTTGAAATCACTTAAGTAGTGGAGTACGCATACAAAATATGAAGTCTCTATCTCCTATGGTTCAAAAGTTATGGCGAAAATTTGAAAAAAAAAACTATTTTTAGCATATAGGTTACATTTAAGGTCAAAAGGTCGTTGACCTTGTTGGTACTTGAAACAACTTAATTAGTGGAGTATACATACTAAATATTAAGTCTCTATCTCCTATGGTTAAAAAGGTATGGTGAAAGTTCGAAAAAGCTATTTTTAGCATATAGGTCACAGTCAAGGCCAGAAGGTCATTGACCGGTGTTAGTTGAAAGTGCTTAACTAGTGGAGTACGCACACCAAATATGAAGTCTCTATCTCTCACAGTTCAAAAGATATGACAAAGGTTAAAGTTGACAACAACTAGACAGACAAACAGACAAACAGACAGACAGAACAAAAACAATATACGCCCCGAATAAATTCGGGCGCATAAAAAGTAAAACTTTCTAAATACAAGTAACAGCTTTTCAAAAAGCTTGCCTGACGTAATCAATCAATATCTGTAAGAGAAGTGATAAACCTTTTGAGCAATACTTTTTTGTGTTTGAAATATGTCTTTTTATTTGAGAACCTTGTAAAAATATTTAATTATTTAACTTGTAAAAGAACGATGCCTTTGCTGCATTCTGAAGAGTTGTTAACAGAATGGTTAACGTATGTGGGTTTTCTGCCAATCGCAACTCCTCGGTCCCACTCCTCGGGCCTTATCTAGGGAAGGAGACCACAAATGTATTGTTAATTTATACGCCATGACACCCCCCCCCTTTCACAAACTTTGAAATAAAAGCATGGATATTGTATGTAGACCTATTTTCTGTGTAATATGGAGTTAACTTTATTAGGGCCCCGCAAGGATTTGCGGGTGCCCTATAGTAATCACTCTGTCCGTCCGTCTGTCTGTCTGTCTGTCTGTCCGTCTGTCACTCTTCCGTCCACAAATTTTCTGTTTTTTTCTAATAACTTTTTTTATGGTTGCCCAATCAAGTTCAAATTTGGTATGGTAGTTCAGTAGGCAGAAATACATATTTTGATGCTAAGTTTGGTTCTCTATGTCTTCTGGTTTGGAGCTGGGGTGGTTGGGTAGATTCCTTAACTATGCATAAGAATGAATGGGCAACTTTTTTTATGGTTGTCCTATCAAGTACAAATTTGGTATGATAGTTCAGTAGGCAGAAATACATATTTTGATGCTAAGTTTGGTTCTCTATGTCCCCTGGTTTGGAGCTGGGGTGGTGGGGTAGATTCCTTAACTTTATATACAAAAGCATTGGCAAAGAGAGATAACTGCTGAAGATATTCCTATTGTAAAACTGAATGCTGCTATGAGTCCCTTGGGATTAATTAGCTTTCCTCCTGAAGAAAATCCAGAGCATTATCTTTATCTGTCAAATTGAGATGAATTACCACCTCTGTCTGCAAATGAAGTTTGTTTTGAAGTTAAGTCAATTTGGAATGCTATGAACACTCTGAAATGTGGATTTAAATATTATAATTTTTTATAATTTATATTTGTTAAATAGTTATGATTTCATTGAATTCTAATAACAAGAAATAGATTAAAGAAGATTTTTTGAACCATTTTTTGATTTACTTTTTTCACTTTATGTTAATTCAAGCATATTAATTTTTAGAATAGCTGTATAAAAACCCCATTCTATCATTAATACTGAAAAAGTTCTTATTGTACTTTAGAAGAAAATGATGAGAGAGGTACAATTAATCCCTTGGGATTAATTATCTAGCCAGCTGCAGAAAATTTAGTAGGCTTTTCTTTATTCTGTCACTTTAAGATTAATGAAAACCTTTGTCTGCAACTGCTGTTTGTTTGAAGTTAAGGTCAAGCCTTCATGATATTTGCATTCATTCAACTGAAGGCTGGCATTTTATATAACACAAATTCTTCATAATTGTTTAAATATACATTAAGTTGTTCTTTACTGCCTAATGTAAGTACAAGGATATTATTTTCAGGTTTTTGAATATTCAGGAATTATTTTGAAATTTTAAGAATACAGTTGATGTTGCTTATTCTTCGTACATTTTTTAATCATTCCGTAAGCTGCACCCTATTAATTCTACCCCATGGCGGGGCCCTTGCTGACTGGTCAGTTTTCTAGTTCAATGTAATGATATTATCTAAAATATACTATAAAAGGGACTTCTAACTCCGTTTTTACTATGAACAGGAAATATATAAATATTTTAAATCCGATGATGTCGATATTTCGACCTCTGACGAAAAGACCCGAGATGATGCGATTGACTTTTCTGCAAGTAGATTGATCTACCCCTGGATCTAAATTTAAAGCTACACCTATTGTGAAATCTGTTGTCAAATCATTCATTGTGAACATTTTAGAGAATGGATATAGCTAAATACATATGTTGTAGGAAAGCATTTTCTCCAGTGAAGTAAACATTAGTAGTTTGTGTCCATTGATCTTTTTTTTCTGAAACGTGGGTACTATAATTTTTTGAGAACGAAATAGGTAAAACCAACATTCAGGCCTTTGTGGAAAAGAAATTCAAGATTTTGCACAGGTAAATTGTCTGGAACCTGGTTGAACTGCGTCGATCGTTTGTGGTGATTGGACTAGTCCATTAAAATATGGAATAAACCAACAGAGGGGAAACAAATTAGAGAAATCATTTCTTTTGTTTTGCATGTCCATATTCTGATACATACGATTCATATTTTGTTTTAAGGAATAAGATATGATTTGTAGATAGAATTTCTGAATCATAAGAAGATGGAGGTTACAATAACAAACTTTATTTAATTCCATGGAAGTTAGCACCCCTATTCATACAATAGAACAATCCAAGAAAAGGCGCGAAGATCGCTGAATCGTGACATTTGGCGCGAAAAGAGCGATTCACCCCTTTTGTAGAACATAAATGAACTGATCCAGTAGTATAGAAATGCAGAAACAAAGATACACGGACACGTTGAAACGGTAAATCACATGGAATAATCTGTTTCATGCAAACAGAGTAAACAAAGTAAATACTGCACTATTTTGCATCAGTAAAATCATTGATTCCCTGAAAAAAGTTTCTTTTAAAATGCAGGTAAAAGATTTCCAATGTAAATCAGCTTGCACAAAATCTAGCTCTCTGGGTATGATCTATTACTTTCGGATCAAGCAATTATCAATCCTTATACAGCCTGACGCCGTGACGTCAGGCAATAACAAGGGGGTTCCGAAGGATAGCTTCCGAAAGATCATCATCATAAAGAAGAAAGCACCGCATAATGCTGTGTCTACATCATAAGGATAACGAAATGCAAAATCTACTGCACGGAATGCTAACTGGACCGGACATAATATTTAACGATCAGCATCATAATAATAACAGAAATACTACACATAATAATTAATATACTGTATATTATGTAAGAAGTACTTAATATATTGTTGTGTTTACTGCATATAATGTTAGAACTACAGCATATAATGTTAAAAGCACTTCATATAATGATATATGTACATAATATAATGACATATCTAAATCATATAATGAGAGAAGTACTGCATATAATGGAAGTTGTACACGATATAATGTAAAAACTATTTCATATAATTAAAATAGTACCGCATATAATGAAGGAAATACTGCATATAATGTTTAATCCTCATATAAGACAGTCCCGGCGTTCCATATTTTCTCATTTGTTCGCCTGCTTTTCATGTTAAAAAGCTGGCATTTTTAGGCTTATTTTCTGAATTTAGCATCATAAAAGATACATGGATCCGACCGCAAAATTCTAAAGTTTCAGACCGTAAATGTAAAAGAATTTTATTTTCAATGGTAACAACTTTCAATTTTAAAACATGATCAATATCCTGTTTTTTGGATTGATTTCTTTATGCAGCATTGTCATTTTTCGGTGCTACATTTCGACAAAACCACGACGCGTAAGGAAAATGTGCAACATAACTCGAAAAAATACTTATCTTTTATATGAGAATTTAAAATTTTCAACTAAATAGTATCAAAGAAAGCTGGAAAATTTTAATTTGTAAATACCTATGGTGAAATTATACAGATGTAACATCATATCATTTATTAATGAAGTCCCATTTAAAGGATCGACTTTAAAACTTTAAGATTATGAATTTAAAGAATATGTACCTTTAACAAGAGATATTTTATTGGGGCTATGTCTCGTATAAAAGGTCAATAATGTTCATTTTATTACAAAAAGAATGTGACCTTAATTTGTGCAATAAGCCAAGAGAGCTTAGAAAGTGCGTTGAGCTGTATAGTTTAACGATCAGCAAATATGCTCTTCTGAATAGTTGCAACACGAGGCTTTCGGTGTCAAGAAAGGTAAATAAAATATATATTGTGAACTGGTACGGCAAAGGTTAAGTTTAAATATGTCATCTCCATTCCGTTTATCAGAGAAAAGCGTAAAACTACCAGTTTTTACATGTTCATATGATTTGCTCCAAAAACGATACATACGCGTACTTAAAGCTGCTTAATCCGAAACATGCACATATTATCTTACACAATAAAAGTGCGTCATTATAACAACATTGTCTTCGTTTGTAAGGCTCATTATATAAACTGCATTCTAGAAGACTTGGATTTAATTCTAAAGGTGGTAATCCTACTTATACTCATACTTCCCTTTCTATGGAAGAAATTCTTCAAAATCACCTGTCAGTTTTGAATACTTTGAATATTCCACAGAGCCAAAATGAATTTGAACTACCTTATAAATATTGGATTCCGAAACTTCATAAGAATCCTTACAAACAAAGATACATTGCAGGTTCCAGTAAATGTTCAACCAAGCCTATTTCGTTACTCCTCACTAAAATATTGACAGTAGTGAAGGAAAAACTTCAAGAGTACTGTGCAACTGTATATTCAAGAAGTGGTGTGAATCAGATGTGGATACTTAAGAATTCTAAAGAACTTTTGGACAATTTGAAATCACAAGACTTTACAAAAATCAACAGCTTAAAAACTTACGACTTTTCAACTTTATACACAACAATTCCCCACGACAAATTAAAATCCAGGCTTTTTGATATCATTGACAGCTGCTTCTTCAATAAAAATGGAACTCGTAAATTTACTTACCTCGTCATTGGTCATTTGCAAAATTATTTTGTTAAAACAGATTCTGATTGCACACATAAGTACTCTGAAGTTGACATCAAAAAGATGCTTGAGTTTCTGATTGATAATATCTATGTGGTTTTTGATGACCAGGTATTCAACAAACTATTGGAATTCCCATGGGTACCAATTGCGCTCCGTTATTAGCAGACCTATTTTTATATTCATATGAAGCAGAATTTATGCAAAACCTTGTGCGTGAAAAGAAGAAAACACTTGCTGTGGCCTTCAACTAGACATTTAGATACTAGTATATTGACGACGTATTGTCAATTAATGATGATAATTTCCATTCCTGCGTCGATACGATATATCCTGGTGAGCTTGAGATAAAAGATACCACAGAGTCCAACACTTCTGCTTCATACTTGGATAATTTACTTGAAAAAGACACTAATGGTAATCCAACAACCAAGCTATATGATAAACGTGATGACTTTCTTTTCTAAAACTTATGCAGGGATACGGAATATATATCTCAGTTGATTCGATACGCAAGAGCATGCTCTATGAACAATTTCTAAAACGAGGTAAATTATTGACAAGCAAGTTGATGAAACAAGAATATCAGCAGTCTAGTTTAAAGTCATCATTTCGAAAGTTCTATGGTCGATACAATGACCCTGTCAGGAAATACAATTTATCATTGAGTAAAATGCTGACTGACGTTTTTCATACCAATTGTTAGTCCATTATTTATACACTAAATTGACGACAGATTTTTTCCGTTATTTCCTGATCATGACAAGGACCACACAGCGGATGAGACCGGTCGGCAGGGGATGCTTACTCCTCCATGGCACCTGATCCCACCTCTGATGTTTCGGGGGTCCGTGTTTGCTCTGCTCTTATTTTGTATTGTTTAATGGACTTTGAGATTGAATACTGTTCGTTATCTCCATATCCTTCATAAAAAATGTATAAAAATAAATTATAAGATTGATTAATAGTTTATTACGACAATCCTTACAACTAAAACATACATCAAAAACCTTATTGACAAACTGAAGTTCCTGACGGGAAGTTAAGATAATTTCGTGAAGTCCCCTTCGAAAAAAATAAATTTATCGGTTATATCTAAATTATGAAGAACAAACCCGAGTATTTTTTTTTCATAAGTACTTAGAAGCCTAAGTCATAACATATCTTTTAAAAAATATGAAATTAATTGGATATAATTCACAGTAATTTTTATAATGATATGCACATTATTTAAACGAATAAAAGAAAATCAGATACATTGTATTTTTAAAGATTTTTTTTAAAGGAAGTATAGTAACGAAGGCTAAAAAATTGTTCGTGTACAGGTACAAGTATTTTGTTGTGAAAAAAGAAATGCTCGGGTCTGTTCTTCAGAATGAGATATAAGTGATAAGGTGATTTCACGCAATTGCAAATAGCGATATCGTCATAGGATTATTTTTTGTGTGACCCAACAAAAACTATTTTTTTAACTTTTGAATTTTGGTATCTTTTAAAAGAAAAAGACTTTGGGGATATAATTTGACAAAAGTTGAAACAATTTATGGACAATTATTTTTCAAGAAGAATATATTTTTTTCGCGATTAAAATCGGACTAAGCGGCTTTAATATTATCTTTAAACTGTCAAAACCTTTCATTATTTACAATGAAATGTATGGAGATAACGAACACTTGTAACAGTATTCAAGCTCTGAAATCCACTAAACAATTCAGAATTAGACAGCAAAGCAAACACTGACCTCATTTATAGAGCAAAAACGGACCTCATAAACATCAGAGGTGGAATCAGGTGCTATGAAAGGGTAAGCATCCCCTGCTGACCGGTCACACCCACCGTGTACTCGATCTTTCTCATGATCGGGAAATAACGGATAAATCCATCGACAATTCAGTGTGCAAATAATGGCATAACAATTAGTATAAAGGACGTCAGTCAGCATTTTACTCAATGATAAATTGTATTTCCTGACACGGTCATTGTATCGACCATAGAACTTACGAAATGTAACTTTAAACGAGATTGCTGATATTCTTGTTTAATCAACTTGTTTGTCAATAGTTAACCTCGTTTTAGAAATTGTTCGTTCGTAGCACAAGCTCTGGCGTTGCGAACATCTGAGAGATACAAACCCTGTATGTAGGCGATGAAGGTATATTGCTGCAAAAGTAAGAGAAGTTGACGATTGAACATTTTAAGTCAGCACATTTATCATAAAGCTTGGTTATTAGATTACTATTAACGTCTTTTTAAAGTAAACAATCCAAATATGAGACAGATGTGTCAGATTCTGTGGTATCTTTTATCTCAAGCTAATCGTATCGAAATAAGATTGGAAATTATCATTGTTAGTTGACAATACGTCGTCGATATATCTAAAGTTGAAGGCCACAGCAAGTGTTTTCCTCTTTTCACGTACAATATTTTGGATAAAAATTCTGCTTCGTATGAATACAAAAAAGTCTGCTAATAACAGGGCGCGTTTGGTACCCATGAGAATTCCAATACTAGTAGATTGTTTTAAGACCTGGGCTCCAAAAACAACATTGATATTGTCAACAGAAACTCAAGCATCTTTGTGATGTCAATTTCAGAATACTTGTGTGTACAATTGGAATGTTTTTAACAAAATAATTTTGCAAATGACCAATGAAAAGGTAAGTTTTACGAGTTCCATTTTGATTGAAAAAAGCAGCTGTCAAAGATATCAAAAATGAAACCTCCGTCTCCCGTATGATTATACTGGGATAATTATTATTATAAGAAATGTGTAAGATCAGAAAGTAAAATAGGAGGTACACAACAGCATTATGTTATTATAAAGAATCTATAAAATTTTATTCAGTGATGTAGGAGGAGTTGCGGATAAGAGGTGGATACCCTTCAATACTAAAAAAAAGAATGACACAGTCCATGTTTTGCCATGGGAAACCCAAAATATGTGTCCGATCAAAAAGTAACATAGAAGGTGCACAATAACAATACACTGTATGTAACGAAGACCCCGTGAGAGTTTCATAAATTTTCAATTAGTAGTATAAGAGAAGTTGCGGATAAGAGAAGGGTACCCCAGAGCGTAACAGAAAGACAGATGAACGTAGACGGACGGATATCCCGGTCACAATGTATACCCCCTGCTTTCAAGCGGGGCTATAAATCTAAAGAAATTATACGGGTTTCACTTTTTCAAAGCTGGGTGGATTCCAAAATTCTAGGGTGTTCTCGTATTAATTTTGAGACCTCTTCTATCACAACTATTTCCCCTGAACAGACATATGCCCAAAGTCTATCGGCAGCGTCAATGTACATACACTGAATTTCACTCTCAAAAGAAGTTTCTCCTAATCTCACTTCATTTTCAATGCTACCGCTTTGTGTTAACACTAGAATTTCATTGCTTTGTTCAATTCCAATCAAGATTCTCTCATGTTTGGTTAAACACATATCTATTCCTCTTCCACTTTTCCAATCTAGCACATTTTCACTAAATCGAAAAGAAGTTTGCCAATAAAACTTCAGGGATCTGCTAGATAGGATTAACAATGTACGATCTGAAAGTTCTTGTATCCTTAACGGAACCTCTTCTTCAGTGGATATAAACTTCAAGAATTTCCCTTTTTTAGATAGATATGCAATACCAATCTTTCCACCTTGAAGACACACCAACACACTATTATCACCTGCTATGTGGATTCCATACACATTTGCGTTATGTATTTTAAAATCAATAAAAGTAGACAATGAATTTTTTTTGTTTACACATAAAATGCTTTCTTTTAAAGAAAGCAATACTTTCCCGTTGGTCATGGCATCAATGCTCCTAGCATATTTGGACATATCGCTACAATCGATATCAAATGTAATTATTTTATGTCCCTGTATATTCATTTTACACAAATTCTGGTAGGTATATAACCATAAATAAGGTTCTTTTGAAGCGTGAGTAACGCATAAGGAATACACAGTGCCTTCCAAAGAACAAGGAAGCGTTTTTGTTTTTAAACCATTCGTCACTTCTTCCGGTATGGACACGACTTCTGGTAGATTGTGATGATGATTCTTCTCTTCCTTACAGTCAAAACATAGTTCACACTTGCATACTTCACAGGGACTAAGAATGCTGTCAACAGATCCACACTTATCACAACGAGCATTTGCAACTTGAGCAAGAGAATACACGGCCATACTGTAATTAAAAAAAATGTAATCATTCAAAATTAAATTTCATTTTTTTTCCAAACAATCCCCTTTTTAATAAAAAAATATCAATAAATATATTTCTAACGATGCATAGATATTTTCCCTGTAATGTATTTGCAAGTAACATTACTTTATCCCCTGTTTAAAATTGGAGAAAAGGACAAAGTATTAACCGCTGAATCTGGCTCCTTAAAAATCATAGTTAAAACTGTGATAGTTTGTAGATAAGAACTTAAATTGATGCATGGTTTAAAACCAGCACTAATTTTAATTCAAAGCATACATGGAGGCCACAGGAGGGTGCAGAAATAGGACGTTTTCCAGAATTTTCTCAATTCTGGTGGAATTTCATCATATTTGATATACTTTTTTCTTCGGAAAACATAGAGTACAAGCTTACCTATTTAAGATTTTTACACACAAGATGCATGTGATACTAGTGTATGAAATATATAATTTTGGTAGATACCAGGGGCCAAAAAGGGGTCTTTCCTTATCCTTTTTTGAGTTTGAAAGTACAGTTTTTAGTTTAAACTTTTAGTGCAGGTCTCATTTTGTTCCCTGCTATCACTGAAAATGGGAGATTTTAATTTGGGTCCGTCTTTCCGTCCATCTAGCTGTATTTCTGTCTGTCGTTTCCGCGCAATATCTCAAGAACCCTTTGAGCTTTTGCAATGAAATTTTGCATAGCAACTCTCCATGGCATAAAAAGAACCCTAGAGATTTTGATGTCAAAAGGTCAAGGTCTTAATTAATAAAATCTGTCTGTTTTCACACGTTCGTTTCCGCGCGAGTTCTACGAAATCTTTGGTTTCAGATTTGTTTCAATTACTTATTTTTCGTACCAACAATTCTTAAAATGCAGTTTTGTGGAAAAAACAAGTTGAATTTGTAGTTTAATTAAAGGTGTGTCTACAATATCGTTTTAAGTCAACACTTTGCAAATTCCATGGTTAATAGTATGACCTTGTTTGCAAATACATTCTGTCATGGGATATGATTTTGATTGATGTTGACTGACGTCTCTCATACAAATTGTTTTAAAAATAGTTTCGATAATGAATTGACTACGGATTTTCTCGTTTATACGATCACGAAAAAGAGCACAAGGCGGATATGGCGGTCGAGAGGGGATTCTTACTTCTCCATGTCTCCTAATTTCAGAGGTGCTCAAAATTTATATTCTTTCAGAATCTTTTTGAGCTTATCGTCACATTTCATTGAAAATACTTGTTAAAATTTTCAAATTATGAAGGTTTTGTCCTTTTGAGGTGAATTTCGTTTATTGTCGCAGAAAAAAAATGTATTTTTCGAATGCTATCGCTAAACTGGGTCCATAGGACAATATCATTACAACCATAGAATGTTCTATCTGATTCGCAAGTATTATTGAGTCCTAAGTAAACTAAATTTGCATGGATATTGATCTTGGCATGCATAACTCACTAAAAAAAATATGTGGTATTTGGTTTACAAAATTTATCATGGAATCTTCAAAATCTTTGATTACTTTTTCTGCAGGGACGGTGTGGTCTGTTCCATATTACAGCTGTTGTTATCCATATATATATATATATATATATATATATATATATATATATATATATATATATATATATATATATATATATATATATATATATATATATATATATATATATATATATATATATGCCTACTTCTTTTAGATTAAGGAGAGGCTTTAAATTGGCTTCTTATTTCTGCCGTTTATTTACTTGTTTCCCTGTGATGATACAAAGTAGAATCAAGTGTAGGGTACTTTCAAAATTTCACAAATCTTCAAAATCCTATGGACGGTGTGGTCGATAAGGAATTCAATGAGTTGGTACAAGTGATTGAAGTTATATTTTTTTTATTGGAGGACTGAGAAGGACAAAACTGTTTAACGACCCTCATAAATAAAGGCCCCTGACATTTAACATAGAAACATATCTATTATACGTATGAGTTAAATCTTACGAAAAACTTCAAGCCATGATTAGTCCGATAAGGAATCATCCTCTAGTTATGTTTATACTAGCTAGGACTTCGGCATGATCAATTCATGTTTCTTGGGGTAGGCTCAACACAAAATGAAGTCAAATTTAATATAAATAATTGCATATAATAAAGAAATTCTTCGTATGGACATCAGTGCATGATTAATCAAAATAATTAAAAGATCAATCATATTTTGTCATGGAAGCATTAAAAAGGTTTTAGAAACTGGTTTAGAAATCATGAATGTTACTAAAATTTTAAATATTTTTCATACATAACTGTAATAGTTTACAAAACAGATTTTGAGGAATTTTGTCATTCACTTAAAGCAAATATTGTACTGAATGACAAGGTGATATTTTTTTTAATAATATAGCATGAATATATCTTGGATCACGCTTGTAAACCTTTGTTTGACTTCGATCTAGACAAATATTTTACTTCATTGTTTTCCAAATTTTAAATAACACCCCCGTAATAGAAGAATCATTGAACATTTAAATCTTGGACACCGTCATTAAAATGATGCTTATAATCTAAATCTAAATGATTTGGAAAAATAAAATGTTAAAGGGCATGTTCCCACTTTTGATCGACTAACGTTGTTTCTTTATCGATTTTAAAGCAGAAATATTTATAAAGAAAAAACAAACCCACATGTCACTACGTTTCTTTATAAAGATCGTATCTTCAGTCATAATTGTCCTACATTATGAATTTCTACATGCTTGTACATGTAATTAAATGTATAATTCAATCTCAATTCTTTAAGACAGCATATTATTTTTCAGAGGGCAAAACTTTCCCCCTTAAAAATGCAAAATAATAAATAAAGATCAAATTCACTCACCTTTGGAATATAATACATACAGACTTAAATTCAAATGATATCTGTCAGTTCTAACCAGTTACATTGTCTGACCTGAAATTTATACATACCTGCCAGTGTGTTAAGATAAGTCGTGCACCGAAAAGAAGAAAGTACGGCTAGTGTGTGTCAAATCTGTCCAATCTGCAAAATCTCGAATAATTGGCCTAAATATATCTAATGAAAATCCATTTGCACCTGTAGTAATGCACAATAATGCACAACAAGGCATCAAAAATGGTGTCCTCTGTGCACTATTTTTTACTTTTCTTTAAAGTTTCTTCTGATATATGAACAGCTAGTATAATACACATTGTACTTTTATTGGTACAGATAATGATACATTGAAAAATTTTATTCTGTGATTTTTAAAATTTTTTTTTTAATATAAATAAAGTGATACAATTTCTGCTAAGTAAAAATTCCTAATTTTTTCATTATAAATGCCATAGTTTCCATGGTAACCAATTCACTAATTCGTTAAAATACCAGAACATACTTCAGAATGAGGTAGATTTGTTTTTTCGCGGAAAATTGAATTTATACATAGTATCATTTACAGCAGAATATTAAATATATTGTGGTTGTACATTGTAGATTTACAAATAAATTGATTTTGGGGGGTTGGGGGAGAGGAAAAATTCACAGGTACTAGGGTCTTGGTTTATAATTATATACATATATGCACCCTCATCGATAAGTAAAAAGTTTTTTTTTTAAAACTTATAAATAAGGTACATGTACATATTCAAACCAAAACCCAAGTACCCGATTAAAAATTAGCCCCCCCCAAATAGGCCGAGTAATTGATACAAAAGACTTTTTTTTATTTTAGAGAAAAAAAATGAAATGTCTTTATTGAAGCGCAAAAATTTACAGTTTTAATTAATTGTATTTGAACAATACCTTATGCTTGAGTTTTCTCTTTTATTGTTTAAGGGTGTTCCAAATGTGATGTTTCAAGGATTTCTCACAAACATAGAAAGGAGGATTCAGGTTTTCCCTTACATTAAATCTGGGGCATCTAATGTAAGATCTTTGGGAAGTCTGGAAGCGGAGATTTTTTTTCGGTGAATTTCAAGATTTGGATCCAAAACGGTCAGGTGTTGTTAAAGCCAAAGAAATCCTTTTTGTGCTGGAGACTGCGTTTTATTCATATGAATAAAACAAGACTCATGCCGGACAGACCGTTTCATATGTCACTCTCAAGAGCAAAAGTGTATTCAGTGAAAGAACTTCTATCTGAATGAGATATGAAATGTACCCAGTCATTGAATTACCTAATTTTTGTGACTGAGATTATTCCTAGGTAGTTCTTAATTTTCCAAAAAAATATATGAAGGAGTTTTTTGTTTTTTTTTTGGTTTAGAATTTACATATATTAAATTTACAAAGCTTCCTTATAATGTAATCTTCAAAATTATTTTTTTTTTTTTTTAAAATAATCCAGTTCATTTTGTTATTTTAAAATTATACAATAGAGACCATGTCTTTGATTCCAAGACGAAGGCGAAAAGAACAGCAAAGAGAAAATTAGCATTGATCCCCAATCCAGAAGCAGCACTACAAGGAGTTGCGCCAGTACGACAACGTCACAAATACGACCAAAGCAAGATATTGTCACACAAGAGACTTAGCATAGAACAAGATTAAAACTTGAGCAATATAAGCATTTCTTTACACAGAAAAATGAATACAGAATATACATTTGTAAATTATTTTATGAAAAATAAAACAAATTAAAAAATTCAACAACATCAAAAACGGATTTCCATATTATTGCAAAATTAAATTTTCATCGTAATGTGAGTATTATCTTAACGTTACCTGACAGTTAAGGTTATCACAGTTTAAAACAAAAATAAGAAAAAAAAATGATTATGGAAAGTTGAAATTCTTATACAATGACTTAAAAAACCAGAAGTCTCTGTCGAGACTGAAGCTCTACTGGTTTGAACTTATAGCAAAGGAAGAGAAAGTGCTTAAGCAGCTGGGATTTGAAACTTTATAAACAGCATTAAATAGTATAATGATCGTTGATAAAGTCTCTTTATGTTCTTAGTGTAGTCTACTTGTGTGCCAAGTTATACTGAAATCAGACCGAAACTGTAGGAGGAGTAGCATTTTGAAACAATTTTACAGACATTTCTATTTTTAGTAACCACTGAACACCGTTCATCAAAATTAAAATTCAATACACAGAATTATGTATCTTAGTGTATTCTACTTGTGTGCCAAGTAATACTGAAATCAGACAAAACTGTAGGAGGAGTAGCATTTTGAAACAATTTTACAGATATTTCTATTTTTAGTAACCACGACAAAACCATTCATCGAAATCAAAAACCGATAAACAGAATTATGTATCTTAGTGTATTCTACTTGTTTGCCAAGTTATACTGAAATCAGACCAAAACTGTAGGAGGAGTAGCATTTTGAAAGAATTTCACAGAAATTTCTATTTTTAGTAACCACGGCAACACCCTTCAACCAAATCAAAAACCAATGCACAGAATTATGTATCTTAGTGTAGTCTACTTGTGTGCCAAGTTATACTGAAATCAGACCAAAACTGTAGGAGGAGTAGCATTTTGAAACAATTTTACAGAAATTTCTATTTTTAGTAACCACGGCAACACCGTTCATCCAAATCGAAAACCGATAAACAGAATTATGTAACTTAGTGTATTCTACTTTTGTGCCAAATTATACTGAAATCAGACCAAAACTGTAGGAGGAGTAGCATTTTGAAAGAATTTCACAGAAATTTCTATTTTTAGTAACCACGGCAACACTGTTCATCGAAATCAAAAACCGATAAACAGAATTATGTATCTTAGTGTATTCTACTTGTTTGCCAACTTATACTGAAATCAGATCAAAACTGTAGGAGGAGTAGCATTTTGAAAGAATTTCACAGAAATTTCTATTTTTAGTAACCACGGCAACACCGTTCATCCAAATCAAAAACCGATACACAGAATTATGTATCTTAGTGTAGTCTACTTGTGTGCCAAGTAATATTGAAATCAGACCAAAATTGTAGGAGGAGTAGCATTTTGAAAGAATTTCACAGAAATTTCTATTTTTAGTAACCACGGCAACACCGTTCATCGAAATCAAAAACCGATACACAGAATTATGTATCTTAGTGTAGTCTACTTGTGTGCCAAGTTATATTGAAATTAGACCAAAACTGTAGGAGGAGTAGCATTTTGAAAATTGTTTACAGACAGACGGACAGACAGACAGACGGACAGACGGACGGACGCCGGACGCATTACTATCGCATAAGCTCTTCTGGTCTCTGACCAGTAGAGCTAAAAACAAAGAGGAAAAAACAGGTTAGGGATCCTTGACATCTTATTCTATGCCTTTAAGTTAGTTAAGCCTTAAGAGGGCACGACGTCTGGTGGGCTTTTAAATGAGGAGCGCCAATTAGATCGCTTTCCACAAGAGCAGAAGTATCTAAGGGTCCTTTCGTGCTTGCCTCTAGTGTGTTCCTGCAATTTGTATTTCCTCGTGAAGGAGGCTCCACAAACTTCACAACTGAAGATGCTATTGCTTAGAGTTTTGCCGCTACAGGTTTCTAAGTGTCGCGCTAGAGATCATGGTGCTTTCAGCTCTGCTTCGCACATTTCTAGTGCAACATCGACATGGTTAGATACATGGAATCTGAACTGAATAGATTGGTTATAACCTCTGCTACAAATGTTACATACATGTTTGAATTCTAATGTGTGTTTCTTTTTCCTGTGCAAAGAAAGTCCAAATTTGATACTAAAACGTCTACCACGATATTCACAAATCTGCATTTTATCTATATGCGTGTTTTTCCTTTGCTCAGGTGTACTTGTTTTGGTCGCTGATTGCGTTTCACATGCTTATTAAAATAACTCTTATCGTAAGTGGTACATATATATATGTATATATCCACGTAAAAGTGAATTTCTTTGTGCTTTCTACACCAATATCTCTTCACTTCGGGACAAAACACTTGCTTTCGATGCCGATGGAATTCTCGCGGCGCTGTCCTACACTACACGGTCATTGAGAGTAGAAGTAAGATACAGTTATTTGGACATTAGTTTTAACAGAGGATTGTTACCAATACACGTTGTAATGAAATTAATTATTATTTATAAAGCACATTTTACAACAACTCTGAAACTAATATAACTGAAAAGTATCTTCTTCAATTGCAGATATATCTAGGGATTCATCCATTGCTGAAATGATTTATAAATACATAGAATCATTATTTTGTTGATGGATGACCACTTTGAATATTTACAAAAATAGAAGTGGTGAAATTTCATATGCTGATCATTCAAAATGTTTTCCAATCAGGTTCGTAGAATCAGGGAAAATGCCCATACTCCTTTCTTTTAAGTTTTTATGATAAAAATGTTCATTAAAAATTCCGATTGCACCCAAACACTTTGTGTTGCAAATAAGGGTAATTTTGTGTTTGATTATAAAAACTGGTACGGAAAGAAGTTGTAATCTATCCCCCACCCCCATCAAATTAGGATTTTTTAGTCTGGAAATTTTTCTGCGTTCTTTTTTTTTTTTAAATATTTTTTTCTTTTTCATTGTATATATTTTTATTTACATTACTTAATTATTTGAAAGAAATGGATAAAGCAGCCTGCAAACTCTCTCATTTAGAATTTTCTCCAGGTAACATGTTTTGATTAGTCTAAATAAAATGACGTTGCCTAACCCTCTGATATGAACAACATCTAAAAGTGAAGTGTCTTATTAATGTTAGAAATATTTGTAGAACATCTAAAGGAACGAGGTCTTTGTGAAATAAAATAAATTCATACCTCTCTCCCTTTCACTTATAAAGCACCCTTCACTTCGATGGTAGCAATATCCGGTGTCGGTAATACACAATGAGATAGACCCATCTGCTGCCACACCTAATGTATGGATCTTCTATTCTAAACCGTTGAAATTGTGTGAAGAAGGGGGGCTTTGAAAGAAAAAGCATTTTTTATAAAAATCCCAAATGTGTTCAATGGAATTTTGGCAATGCATCATCACACAGATGCCTTTTGGTCAATATCCTTGGGCGTTTCGCACGTAAGCGTACCGCTTTAACGATGATTCAGACTGTTTGAAATGATATGAGACCACCGCGAGCATTATGCAATTTGTTATCATTTTTCTTACCATTGAAGATGTTTGTTGTAATCTTTCTAAATTTGTCTCAGGACAATGTAACAATCTTTTAAACTGGTTGTGACGCAGAATATTGGCTTCAGACGAAAATCCAGATCACTTCCGGTTTGGTAAAAATTTTCCACAGCTTTCAAATTGTGATAAGTTGGCGATGAAAATGACGTACAACCCATAGAAAAATATGTTTAGATGGGTTTTTCTACTAGTTGTTAATTTTCAAAAGTAATATAAAGGACAGATAATCACTAAAATAAAAGTGAGTAAACGTGGTGCAAGGATGATTCAGATATCAACATTCATACAGTGTTCCCTCATTCCTCAATGGTCATTTTGCCAATGTTTTGTGTTTTCAGTTAAAACAGTATTTAATAATTGATAATAGTCACAAAGAGAAATGCTGATTACAAAGAACACGTGCAGCAAAGTATAGATTTATTGTTTTGAAGCTTCGCCATGGTACATTGGTTTTCATCCAAAATTATTGATTTTCTTTCGACAACTTGTTGAGAAGACTCATAGGTTATAATAATTTGATTATATCAAACCATTCTATCATGTAGGTTTTGAAAAAATGAAGTATATGGAGATAACGAACAGTATTCAAAGTCCATAAAACAATACAAAATAAGAGCAGAGGAAACATGGACCCCAGAAACATCAGAGGTGGGATCAGGTACCATGGAGGAGTGAGCATCCCCTGCTGAACGGTCACACCCGCCGTGTGCTCCTTGTCATGATCAGGAAATAACGGAAAAACCCGTCGTCAATTCAGTTTATAAATAATGGTCTAACAATTGGTATGAACGTCAGTCAGCATTTGACTCAATGATAAATTGTATTTACTGACAAGGTCATTGTATCGACCATAGAACTTACAAAATGATGACTTTAAATGAGACTGCTGATATTCTTGTTTCATCAACTTGCTTGTCAATAATACATGTATTCGAGTGAACACTTACAAGTTTTGTTAAGTGTATATTTTTTCATGGTTTACTTACTAATTTCTTACGTGTTTTTGCCGAAATTCAAAACCGGCTCTCTACAACAATAAATGCATGTTATGAAACTGTCGTATCGTAAATTTCAAATTGAATGGTTGATGCTAAATGTACACTTAAATTAATGTAACATTTCAATATTTAGGGCAAGACAGCTTGTAGAAAATTGTAATATCAGAACCCTAAAGACCCACATAGTTCAAGTCTTACCTGGGAAGTTCCTTTCAAGTTTGTCTCTGTTCTGAAAGTCTTTATTTGGTATTCATGAAGCCGGGTGGAAATAGACAACAACACAACCCATCGGTTTATAATACTCGTGGGTTTATTGTGATGGTGTAATTGCCCATTATAGTAGATGGTAAAGATAACCCTTTATATATGTATTAAAATCATAAATCAAGAACAATAACTTTACATGCAAATTTTCATAAGCAAAGCAGTCATGACATTAAATAAAACCAAAATTTCCACAACTATCTACAATTCTTTCATACAACAATATTTGTCATAAACTCACTAAAAATAGCTTAGAATACTTATAATCTCTGATGAACATAAACTAGATAAATTAAAAATAACTGATAACCTCATGCAAAACTCTAAAAATGAACAAATAAAGAAAAATGAGTTCAAATACTTTCAAAAATATGATCTAATTCACCAATATTAATTAAAAAATAACGCTGAATTAATTTTTATACCAACACATAATTAAATCTTACCTCCCAGGAGGTGCAAAGGTCAGGTAAATACAAAAATCAGCTGTCTAGCTGTCTGAATAATATGGTGTTCTAAATGTAAAAAAGAAATGATATGTTGTTCAGTGTAAGGAATTATTAGAAAAATGAATACTTTTAGGAATTTGTATACTTCAGAACTTTATACTTTCTTCATTCTTGTTAGCAAATTATGTAGAAATAAAGTAAACTCTATTTATTACTATTATATTTACATAACTTATTTACAGCTTTCATACAAATCTCACAAGACATACACTCCCTCATGCTGACTAACATACAAACATTCACACAAAGTAGATAAAGTAGGGAAGCTAAAGAAATTGTGAAAACCTAAATTAAAATCTAACCTGATAATGGAATATACTCAGTCCACACTTATTTTAATCTTGAGAATATCAAATTCAGCTCAATGAAAAACTTCTAAAATGCCCTAGAACACTCTCACACCCATTCAAATGCTTGGGCATGAAAAACCAGAATATATATAAATTCTCTCCAAAAATCAAAAGACCAATCCAGAATGACCACTTACTGAACACTTACCTGTAAGAACACATTCTTTAATTTATAGTTTGAATGAAATAAATCTTTATTTACATATTTCAATTTAAACTCTGAAAATAATAATTAAATCAAAGAAAATTCCTGAAAAATAGAATTTATTAAAAACATATAAAATTTCACTCTATTACATACTCCCCCGTGTTGGAAAATGACGTCTCGGCATTTCACCTCTGATCTGTTTCTGAAAACAAGATATTCATTTATTTAGAGATATTCATTTATTATTTTGAAAACAAGATATTCTTTTTTTTTTAGAGGATAAAATCTCGAGAATAGTTCTGCCAGCTTCTTCCTGCAAATTAGAAAACAAGGAAGAATAAGAAACTAAAGAAGTAATACATGAAACTTTCTTTTCCCAATCTTCTTTTGAGTAGGTTGTACATGCACTGCAGATTTATTCAGAGTGAAATCTCCTGTTTAGTATCGAACAGGTAGTTTCCTTTGCCTTGTTGACCTTCTCAGAGGAACTTCTATTTCCTGAGATGGTGTTGCATCTGGAATTTCCTCCTGATCAATCTCTCCTCCACTAGCGCTAGTTGATACAATGTCAAATGAATTAGTCTCATGAGCCACATCAGATTTCCATTCAGTCCCATCCTCAGAATCACTATCTTCGATTTGGTCCTGAATGGTATTAGTCTGTTCATCCTCAACTCTTTGTGCTGCAGGCTTAGTCTTAACCTTTCTTGGAGCTGGTTTAGGTGCTGCCGGTGCATCAATTAGAAAACCAACTGGTAGAAAGAGATTACGGTGCAGGGTTCAAGTTCAGCTTTCACCATTTCCCCTCTTTACTGTGAAAACAGGAATGTCTCCATTTGGCTGACCGATAACGGTGTAAGGTTCCTGCTCCCATCTGTCGGAAAGCTTGTGGTTGCCATCAAATGCTACTATTTTGACCAGAACTCGATGTCCTACCTTCATTGTTCCGCCTCTTACCTTTGTGTTGTAGGTATCCCTCTGCTTGGTCTGTGCTTTCTCAGATGCTGCTGCTGCTAACTCATATGCCTGTTGCATTCTGCGTCGCAAGTCAGCTGCATGCTGAGTCGTTGGTTCCTTCTCATTCTCTCTTAAGTCATGTCCACAGGCAATCTGGGATTTCTACCAATTAAACAGCAGATAAGGTGTCTGTCCCGTGCTCTCGTGACGAGTGCAACTGTAGGTATGTACTAAAGGATTGACGTATGCCTTCCAATTGGCCTTCTTCTCAGATAGTGGGAACCAAGCATATCTAGCAGAGTCCTGTTGAATCCTCACACATCCCCTTTCGCATGGTAGCTCGTTGTCCTTGATTTACACATACCTGTAATACTGCACAATTCTTAAATCACCTTACTCTCAGAGTTGGCACCCTGATCAGAATGAATTCTGGCTGGTATACCATAATGCAGAATAAAGTGATTAAAGAATGCCTCTGCTGTGGTTTTGGATAACTGGTTCTTGGTTGGTATTGCAATGGCATAGCGAGTAAAATGATCGGTGATCACCAGGATTTGCTGGTATCCTCCCTTGAATGTTTCAAGATTCAAGTAGTCCATACAGACTAACTCCAATGGTGCACTGGTGGTGATGTTCACAAGAGGATCTCGCTGACTGGTTGGTGTCTTCCTCCTGGTACATCTTCCACACTCGGTGATCCATGTCTCCATATCGCTGTGCATTCCAGGCCAGTAAAAATCTATCCTTGATGAGTCACAAGGTTCTGTCTTTACCGGGATGACCCATATAGTTGTGCATTGCCTCTATCACAGTTGATGCATGTGCAATGGGTAGGAAAAGTTGATGTTTCTTTCCTTCGTCTGTTGTTGTTTCTCGATGCAACACACAATCTATTATCCTCAAGTTGTTAAATTGTCGTGAAACGGGGGTTTGGTCCTACTTCCTTCCTGGATGGTTTTACACTGGATCTAACATACTCCTTCACTCTTTTTATATCTGAATCTTATATCTTGCGCTTCACACCAATCAATAATATTTCCTATACTGGTTCCTCATTATCAATAACTAGTGTTGGAGACAAAGTCAGAGATTCTACATAAGCTGGTAGAGTTGAGTGGCAGATGACTCGTACAGTCTCAGTGTTGATGGGTAGACGACTAAGACCATCAGCATCAGCATTGTTCCTTCCTGCTTTTTACTTGATGCAAAAGTTGAAAGAAGCAAGGGCTGCTAACCAACGATGTTAAGTCGCATCCAATTTGGCTGTAGTCAACACATAGGTAACATGATTGTTATCTGTTAAGACTGTGAAATGTTGGCCATACAGGTAGTCTTTGAACTTATCCCTTCTCTAAACATCTCCCTATAATATCCTCTAATCTTCCACTCCATGCCGACACGTCTTCATCATCTCCCTGCTTCGCACTATATAACTCGGCTAACAGTTGCTCCTTCTTCGCCACACTCCCATAAACACTATCAAGAGTTTCTAAACCTTCGCTTAGGGGTTTGTCAGTCCTTGGTAAATAACATTCTATCTGCTGATCCGGTCAAAGAGCGACGAATGGCAAACTCTTTCTGTTCCTTTGTGTAACCAGGATCTTTCATCACCATTTTCACTTCCTACCGCCAAATGTCATACGCCACTTCACCTTTGTTATCACCACCGGAAAATGTTCTTATCTTAGGAGGAGAAGGCGACAAAGTCACTGTTTTCGTCTTAGGGATTGTGCCTCTTCCTTCTGGTGATAGTCTAGTGAGTGGAGGAACTTTGGGTTTCACATCTGGTTTGGTATCCTTCGAATGAGCAATGTACTCATTGATCCATTTGTCTAGTTCAGCTTGGTTGTCTCCCTTAGAGTTAAGTCTCAAGGCCTGAAATGTTTTGAACATCTGGTCTTACACTATCTTGTCCACAGGTTTTGAAACAATTTCACAGAAATTTCTATTTTTAGTAACCACGGCAACATGGTTCATCGAAATCAAAAACTGGTAAACAGAATTATGTATCTAAGTGTAGTCTACTTGTGTGCCAAGTTATACTAAAATCAGGCCAAAACTGTAGGCGGAGTAGCATTTTGAAACAATTTCACAGAAATTTCTATTTTTAGTTACCAGGGTAACACCGTTCATCGAAATCATAAACTGATATACAGAATTATGTATCTTGGTGTAGTCTACTTGTGTCCCAAGTTATATTAAAATCAGACCAAAACTGAAGGAGGAGCAGCATTTTGAAACAATTTCTCAGAAATTTTTATTTTTAGTAATCACGGCAACACCGTTCATCGAAATCAAAAACCGATATATACAGAAAGAATTATGTCTCTCAGTGTAGTCTACTTGTGTGCCAAGTTATATTGAAATCAGACCAAAACTGTAGGAGGAGTACCATTTTGAATGTTTTTCACAGAAATTTCTATTCTTAGTAACCACGACAACACCATTCATTGAAATCAAAAACCGATTTACAGAATCATGTATCTCAGTGTAGTCTACTTCAGGTTTGCAAAAAGTTTGTTAGTGTAGATGATACTACACTTTTTTTGACCGGCGTATCGGTCGCTAGTGAGCTGTAATTTTGCTATAAAATTAATTCAATATGTATTGTTATTTTATCCCCCCCCCCCTTTTTTTAGCCCTTTTCTGTTGCAAATCATGAAAGTCTTTCAGAAAGGTTTGAAAAAACAATTTTCACAGGACATGTTTTCCAAAGAAACAGACTATAGCATTTTCTTGTTTACTGCCAATTTTATTTGTAAAACCGGTTCTATCATATAACCTTTAAATAGGTCAACCCAAACCAAGTGTTTTGAATAATAGTAGGGGTGAAAGTGATTTAGAAAGTGATTTACAAAATTTTCATTGTGTGATTTACTTACATGCAAACATACTATACCATCATAAAATGAGTTTAGTATAAACTTCATATTAAAATGCTTAATACTGAAGTAATGATCATAAATTACTTTGAATATTCCATTCTCATAACCAAGGATTTCCCCATTCCATTCAACATTCAATGTTTTCATATCCATTGTTCGTCCAAACATGTATTATATGTTTTCCAACTTAGAGTAGATGGAATCACTAAGTCTTCCTGTTGGGTACTTTCCCTTTTCAGCTTTGTTTTCAATTCATTTTCAAGAGTAAAAACTTTTCCTTTCTCTGAGAATTTTGTTAAAACTGTGTTCTTTTTAAAGTGGAAATATTGTTTAATATAAATTTAATTGTTTTTTCACTGCTGTAATTTTTTTCAGTCTTCTTTATCTGTTCTAAGCTGCTGTCAACGTTAGTTTCAGAGTCCCACAATCCATCATCAGAAATTGAGTCCACCGCTTCCTCCACTTTTCTCTCATTTCTCTCTCTCATGGCTTTAACATTCTCTTGACGCTCTTTAGTAATTTTTAGGTGATTTTGAAATCATAAAACTGGAAATCTTATTTAAAATATCACAAGACTGACCATCAGTTATTTCATGTAAAATATTTAAAGTAGTTTGAACGTAAGTATCAGCCTTGCCGTCACTTACTTCTTTCAAACAAGCAGTAAAAATATTATCATTTGTTGCTATTTTTACACCATAAAAATGTCTTCCTCTTTTGTTGTGGCACCTCTATGCATAGTTAAATTTTCTATATTTACAAATTTTTCTTTTAAATGTTTTTAGGTCACCTGAGTAAACTCAGGTGACCTATTGCTATCTGTTTTCGTCCGTCGTCCGTTAACATTTGAACATTTTCAGCTTCTTATCTGAAACCGCTGAACCAATTTCAACCAATTTTGGCATATACACCTGTAGCATCTATGAGTGAAGGGGAACAAAAATTGTGAATTTTATGGTCCCTTTCCCCTGGGGCCTGGGGGATGGAGCAAAAACCACTAAAATCAGTGCAATCTTTAAAAATCTTCTTCTTTACTCCTGGACGTTAAGCAGTCGAACTGTTGGTATGATTGTAATCAGCACTGAGTCCTCTACCAAAATTGTGAAATTCATGACCCCAGGGTCAGGGGTTCTGGTGTTAGGGCGGGGCTCTATTGATTATATAGTGAAAATGCATTAATTCTCTGAAAATCTTCTTCTCTGCTCCTGAGTATTAAATAAACTAATTAAGTTCATAGTTATGATGAGCAAGAGTCCCTCTACCAAAATTGTGAATTTTATTGCCCAAGGGTCAGGGATTCTGGTGTTAGAGCGGGGCTCTGTTACCGTATATACTCGTATATAGTGATTTTTCAAATATTGACCTTCTAAAATACCAACATATTTCTTTAAGAAAATCTTTTAACTTCCGACTTATAGGCGAGTATATACAGTATATAGTGAAAATGCATTATTTCTTTGAAAATCTTCTTCTCTGTTCCTGAGTATTAAATAAACTAATTAAGTACATAATTATGATGAGCAAGAGTGTCTCTACAAAAATTGTGAATTTTACGGCCCCTGGGTCAGGGATTCTGGTGTGGCTCTATAAGTGTGGCTCTATAATGAGTATATAGTGAAAATACATTACATCTATAAAAATCTTTTTCTCTACTCCTGGGTAATAAGCAGATGAACTATTTATATGGTTATGATGTGAAAGGGCTTTTCTTCCAGAATTGTTAATTTCAAGGCCCCTGGGTTAGGGATACCAAAGAGGGAGGGGGGGGGCTCTACTTATATACTAAAAATGAATTGTTGGAAATCTGCTCCTTGGTATTAATCAAACATTTTTGATAAGCAAGTGTGCCTTTCCAAAAATTGTGCAATGAGTAGACCTAGGGTCAGGGGTTCATTTGTGGTAGAGGCACTCCTGATTATTGCTGAATATTACTGATTAGTTGACATGCATTTTTGTTCCCTTACCCTGCTTATGGGTAAAGTTAACAAACTAAACATTTGCTAAGTGTATAGTTATGATTAGCAATGGTGCCTCTTTAAAAATTGTGAATGCCATAGCATCTAGCTAAAAACATGAACCAAATTCAATCATTTGAAAGTTGTTGCATGATGCTCAGGTGACCTATAAGGCCCATGGGCCTCTTGTTTACATAAAATACCTATTTTATTGTTAAAAATCGCATTTGTACTCTTTCAAGGAAGTTTTTCACATTAAAAATCACTCGAGATAAAACAGCATTAGCTATACGCAGTAGGTACTTCCTCCCTTCTCGATGGCCCTGAGTGCCATTGAGCAGGGAGATATCTTTTTTCGTGCCAGCACCTAATGAAACACTGGCCCTTGGTGTTCCCTCCTTGATCAATTTCCCTGAGTGCCATTGAGCAGGGAGGGATCTTTTTCGTGCCAGCTCCTACTGCGTCACGGGACCTCGGTTCACATGTATACGGTCTCATCCGAAGGACCGGTCTCCACGTCCCGTAGTGGGATTCGAACCCGCGACGTAAGGATCAACTGCTTGTAATCAGTTTTCCCATAGTAAATATTCACTACTCAGACTTCCGTGGGTATGTTCTTGTGTACATTCTGTCAACTGCATGTAGCAAGCGTCATTCATTTTTAATATCCCTCTCCCTTCATGGAGAGGGGGATATACCGTTTTACCCTTGTGTGTTTGTCTGTCTGTAACAAAATTTACGTCGCCGTTTCCTCAGCAACTACTTGAAGTTGAGATTTTCACACAATCTTCTCGGAGGCATGCAATACGGTTGGATACATTTTTGTTCAAATCAACTTCCTGTTTGTCTGTCCGTTTCATACATAACAAATTTTCATCGCAGTTTTCTCAGCAACTACTCATTATGATTACAGATTCTTGAAATTTAAATACAATCTTCCCTGAGGCATGTCATATGGTGGGATACATTTTTGTTTAAATCCGATGTCAACTTCCTGTTTGTCTGTGCGTCTGTTTCATACACAAATTTTCGTCACAGTATTCTCATTAACTATTTGAAAGCAGATGCTTGAAATTTAAGTACACTCTTTGTTAAGACATGCCATATGGTGGGATTAATTATACCCCACGCAACTAGTTGCGTGAGGTATAATGTTTTTGACCCGTCCGTCAGTGTCAGTCAGTCCTTTTTTTTGTCAGCGCAACTCCTCATAAACCGCTGCACAGAATTTCGTCAAACTTTGCATGTATTTAGGACACAATGTGTAGATGTGCATATTACCAGGAAATTCCGATTCCATTATTTTTTCCGGGAATTTCCGCACTTTTTAACTTGGGCATTTGGCCATACCTTGAATATAGAGATGAACAGTTTGTCAGCGCAACTCCTCATAAACCGCTGCACAGAATTTCGTCAAACTTTGCAGGTATTTATACACAATGTGTAGATGTGCATATTACCAGGAAAATCCGATTTCATTATTTTTTCTGGGAATTTCCGCACTTTTTAACTATACCTTGAATATAGAGATGAACAGTTTGTCAGCGCAACTCCTCATAAACCGCTGCACAGAATTTCGTCAAACTTTGCAGGTATTTAGGACACAATGTGTAGATGTGCATGTTACCAAGAAATTCCGATTCCTTTATTTTTTCCGGGAATTTCGCAACAAAAACTTAGGTTTTGGCCATACCTTTTATGTAGAGATGAATAGTTTGTCAGCGCAACTCCTCATAAACCGCTGCACAGAATTTCGTCAAACTTTGCAGGTATTGAGGACACAATGTGTAGATGTGCATATTACCAGGAAATTCCGATTCCATTATTTTTTCCGGGAATTTCCGCACTTTTTAACGTAGGCATTTGGCCATACCTTAAATATAGATATGAACAGTTTGTCAGCGCAACTCCTCATAAACCGCTGTACAGAATTTCATCAAACTTTGCAGATATTTAGGACACAATTTGTAGATGTGCATATTACCGAGAAATTCCGATTCTTTTATTTTTTCCGAGATTTTCAGCACTTTGAGTTTTGGGGGAGCGTGGGGTATGTGAGCTTGCTCACTTTTTCTTTCATTTTGATATGAATTTTATATGAATTTTTCTGTGCATCTGCCTGTTATTGAACTTGTGTATATTAACATGATAGTGTTTATTTACATTAGAGCGGGGTTATTACTAGTGAGCATTGGCTCACAGATTTGTTTTTGTTCATTATTTCCCAATTCTTTTATTGTTATTTATATTTGTTACTGCTCCTGTAATTATTCTTTAATTGTCTTCTTTGTTAATTCAACCACTTTCTATTGGCTTTTTTCTTCCCATACATTGTTCATCTACCAGATTTCTTCTGTATACTAGTAATTAGAACGTCATTCATGTGTAACATGATTTCATACTCAATATGTAGGGGCAACTGGGGTAAGTGGACACCTGGGGTATGTGGACACCTTTTAAAATATTGCGTTAAAAATTAAAGCAAGCAAGAGTTATCAAACCTGTTCAGCTCTCATTCTAAAGGAGGAAGCAAATGTGTAAACATCGAAGACTGGGAAATTTCAAGGTCAGCGTCTTTGATTGGGAAAGCAGAAAACAGTGACTTGATCCGTAAGTAAATTTGCACGCAGCCATTTTCTTAGTATTTTGATAAATACTGCAGAAATCAATTATCATTTAAATAAAACCTGTTTGTCTTTAGATAAAAGATTTTGTTTTATATCTATCAAATGAATTGTCGGTTTTGAGTCTAGAGTGTTAACACTGATGTATATTCGCAGGTTATATTATTTTTATCACTTAACTCCTGTAAACAATATTTAATTTTCACATAAGAAATGGCTACCATTTGCAAAATATGTACAAACAAACATGAATGAAAGCAAGTGACTTGCTATTTAAATACTGACGTCCAATCCATGATAGGCATTAATATTTACAAAAATAGACTCTAGCTTTTCAAATATTATAATAATTTACACACAATTATGTTTTGTTGTTCAAAAATGTCAACTTTCTTTTTTTACATTTAGTCTTTAGAAAGGTCACGTGATATAGGGGAAATATTCTATATATCCTTCATTGTTTGTTACAAAATTTCAAAGCATTATTCAACAAAAATGAATGTAATGGATGATAAAATAATTTTGAAAATTAATAAATTTCAAACAGAAATATTTGTTTTGTAAAATAATTTATAAAATAAATTTAAAATTGTTAAAATATCAATTGTGACCACTTACCCCAGTTTGTTAGTGTAAGTGGAAAGTGTAAAAATCGAGACAAGTTATTTGAACAGCAGTCTTAGATTGAATCTTTAGATATTTAATTTGAATTGAATCAGCATATTTAATCTTAGTTTTATGTTTTAAAAGTTAAATTTAAATTTCTAATCATGAATATAAATGAAACATAAATTATATTTCTCTAAAATTTGAATAATTACAATGTACATCAAAAATATAGAACAAAAGCAAAAGGTATCTCAAATGGTATTTAAAGATTTTCTTCATCAGGCATGGCCGCATGGAGATTGTTTGTATTTATGTAATACTTAAAACTTTTTGTATTAATTTCAGAAACGGAAAACACTGGAGAATGGCTAGAAAGAAAAAAGACTGGGAACCCAAGCAAGGGAAATGGGACAGAAAATCTTTGAGTAACGCTGTTCAGTGTGTTAAAACAGGGAAAATGACCAAGTTTAAAGCTTCTAAAGTATTTGGCATTCCAAGAACAACCCTGTCGAGGAGACTTTTAACAATGGATTTGGAGTCTCCAGCATCAAAACCAACCATTCTGTCTAAAGAAGAAGAAAACACTCTTGTTGGTCACATTTTGGAAATGGAGGAACGCGGGTTTGGTTTGACAATATCAGATGTGTGTAAGCTTGCATATTCAGTAATTGCGCAGTCCGGAAGAAAAAATCCATTTAATCAAGAAAAGAAAATGGCAGGATATGACTGGTGGCAGGGATTTCGAGATCGGCACCCATGCTTATCTCTCCGCAAGCCTGAAGGTCTGAGTGCTGCTCGTAGTACTATGCTAAATCCAAATGTAATTTCAGACCACTTTACTAAGTTAGGGAATCTGATGGATAAACTCAATATAAAGTCAAAGCCCCAGCAAATATTTAATGCAGATGAAACAGGATTCAGTACAGTTCATCAGACATCAAAATTGTGGGGAGGAAGGGGAAGAAAGCCATTCATGCCAAAACAAGTGGAGAGAGGGGTGAAAACATCACAGTTTTGTGTTGTGTAAATGCTGAGGCCCATGTTTTGCCACCTATGGTGATTTTCAAAGGAAAAAGAATCAGTCAAGCTTTAATGAGCAGTGCCCCAAAGAACACACTGTTTGCATGCAGTAAAAGTTCATTTATTGATGGAGAACTCTTTGGAATGTGGTTTGAAAAGATTTTCTTGAAGAACCTCTCACCTCAAAGACCAGTGTTACTGATAGTGGATGGCCATGCATCTCATATCACACTTCATCTTTTCGAAGCAGCGAAGGCCAATGACGTAGAAATATTCTGCTTACCGCCTCACACAACACATTGGACACAACCACTAGACAGAAGTGTTTTTGGGCCCTTAAAGAAGGCATACTACAAGCAATGCGAATTGTTTTTAAAATCAAATCCTGGCAGACAAATTTCCAGATATGACTTTTGCGGCATTTTCTCACATGCATATAACGAGAAAATGAACATGGTAAATATCTTTGGAGGTTTTAGAGCCACCGGAATTTTCCCCTTCAACCCCCTTGCTATTCCTGCAGAGGCATTTGGGCCATCAAAAACTTCTGTCTTAGCTTCAGTCACCAGCACAACCAGTGAGGGAGAAGTTGCATCAGCTGAAAACATCACAGTACTGGTATCCACTGGTCAGCCAGCCCAGGTTCCACAGAGCTCCTCGTCAGTCTCAGAAGATATTACAAGATCACTTCAACTTCCAACAGTTGTCAAAGAACCTGCTGAAAGAAAAACTAAAAAAGTGCTTGGTGCAAGATGTATAACAGAAAATGAATTCATCAATGAAATCAGACAGAAGGAGGAAAAAAGAGAAAAGGATCAGAAGGAAAAGGAAATCAGAAAAAAAGAGCGTGAGGAAAAGAAACAAAAGAAAGATATGGAGAAATTGAAGAAGCAGCTTAAGTCAAAGAAGACAAAATCAAAAGTCTCTGCAAAGGAGAACACCCCTTCTCATACTGCTACTAGTGAAGTTACTGAAAACTGCTGCTCCTACTGCGAGGGGTACTATTATGACGAGGACTCTGATGACGAGGACTGGATAAAGTGTACAGTGTGTGATGACTGGTACCACGAATCCTGCACTGGGAAGTATGGTCGCCAGTTAGAACATTTTGTATGTGACAAGCACTGATAATTTTTTTTCCTCTTTAATTTGATGTTCCACTTTCTCATGTGTTGCAAAATGTTTGTAACTTGTGTTAATTACTTTAAAAAATTGGGTGTTTAAGCTATTGAATTATATCAATGATTTTATGCCATTAAATTTAGAGAAAAAAATATGCATTTCATACTTTTCAGAAATGAAAAAGTCATACTTTTCAGAAATGAAAAAGTAAAGATCTATAACAAACAGTGATTAATTTCATGAGGCCTAAAATTAAATAATTTCTATTGGGAAGAAAATTAAAAATAAATTAACTAATTTTAACTTTTTTGTACATAATTCAGTATAAAAAGGTGACTAATTTCATACTTAAAGATAATGAGTACTTTATTTTCACTTTTTTTCAAAATTGACCATTTACCCCATATCTATGGGGTAAGTGAACACTTTTTAAATTTAAACTTCGAAGCTCATATTCTTCAAACCATCTGCATTAAGTTTAAAAATATTTTACACTACTAAGAGATAAGAGTGAACTATGAGTTTAGTATAATACAAGAAAGATTGGTTTAGGTTAAAACTTCTCAGACTCCAATTAAACCCTTAATATGTCCACTTACCCCAATTGCCCCTATGTCAATCTCAAATATTGTTGTAATGCAGCTTAAACCCGTGTTATGTAACTACCTAATAAGTGTCTGTCATTTTTATCATAGATAATAAGGAAACGGATTAGTACAAGTTTTTGAAACTTCTTTCCGAATCCTTTTTGATCTTTGTACTTCTTGCCTGTATTTCTTGCTTGTCATGTTCAAATAAAATATGGTTTAAACTAACTCCTTATTTCGCGACTCTAGAGCAGGCGCTCTAACCTCTGCTCCACGCGGGTAATTTAAATGCGTAGTGAAATTCAAGTAAAATAAAAATACATATATATAACAGGAAATCTATTGTGAACGACATGTTAGTCTTGCCAGAGTTTTCTGTGTAACTTTGTTGTTGCGCACGATTTATAATTTCTAGATTTGCTCAATAAATATACCGTCATGAGTCTTTCTTGCTTTTCAACTTTTTCAATCCAGCTGTAGTCGAATTTTAGAATTTTTGACTTTGAATCCTGAAACATAACATAAAAATGTACTTTTTTCAAAGATAGAATCCTTATTTTGAATTGATATACGAACATCTCTTCTTCGCTAGCCAAGGGTTTCTGATACGCTTCTCTCCTCATGAACCCTTGGCATACGGTGTTAAAAAAAATTGGGATTTTTTTTCTCAAATTGTGATTGGAGTCAATGGACACTGTTCGACCAATCAGCAGTTGTTTTTTGTAGATGACGATATCTGCTTTTGAGATATATCTTGACTCTTTAATCTCTGGAATGAACAACACAAGTAAACAAAGATCCATAAGATAACACCCCATTCTATGAATAGATATGGTGTCATCCAATATCTTTAAAATATGTTATTAAGAATCTATATTGAAGCTGTAGATTTGTACAGAATTATGTATCTTAGTGTAGTCTACTTGTGTGCCGAGTTATATTGGAATAGGGCCAAAACTGTAGGAGGAGTAGCGTTTTGAAACAATTTCACAGAAATTTCTATTTTTATTAACCACGGCAACTCAAAAACCAATACATATAATTATTTTTCTTAGTGTAGTCTTCTTGTGTGCCATGTTGTATTGAAATCAGACGAAAACTGTAGGAGGAGTAGCATTTTGAAAAATTGTTTACAGACAGGGAGACGGACGGACGCCGGACGCATTACTATCGCGTAACCTCTTCTGGTCTCTGACCAGTAGAACTAAAATGGTGATGCAGTCGTATAGCTCTCATCAGTTTGTATCAACATGTGAACTTTAATAACACCATCATGCATGGTAAGTTTAAAACTGAGCTAAAGACTAATTTAAGAAAAGTGAGGTCAAGGACAAAGGAAGGTCAAAGTAAAAAAAGAAATGCTGATATACTTACATAGCTCTCATCAAGATCTATTAACAATATCTATCATCATATGAAGTTGGATGAAAATATCTTGGATAGTTTCTGTGAAATTGAGCTTTGAACTAAGCTAAACGCAAAGTGTGACGGAAGGACGGAAGACGGACATGACAAACACTATAAGCCCGGCAATATTCATGGCGGGTCGTAAAAATCGAAAAGGCCGTCTATTTCGGAAAGGGGGATCCTGTCCTCAAGCACCTGTGTCCCGGTCTCGATAGCTAATGTACTCAATATGAACAGATTTAGTACTCCAGATAACAACCCCCTCGGCACGTAAAAGACCGTTTTACTGGTTTTAGAAAAAGAGTAGGCTCACTGGGGACCGCCAGAAAAACCCAAATTATCTTTTCAAACAATTTAACCGGCGAAATATTGCTGAAATATTGCCGATCCGGCCTTAAACAATAACAATCAATCAATCTCCCAGTTTGAGAGTCGCCGACCTTAATAATTGGGATTATGAATCAAATCTTTACAGTTAGCGGGTCATTTAGCTAAAGGTGCATGTAGTTTGTTGGGAGAGATGAAGTTAGAGAAGGGATTATAATACCCTGATAACAGCTTTGAAAAGAAGATTTGGGACAACAGAAAGATCTGAAATGTTTAGAGCACAATTAAAAACCCGGGTGAGGGGTCAAAATGAGAGCACTTCTGAACTATCCCAGGCAATAAAAATAGCGGACTAGCCTATCCCAGCGCTGAGCCCAGTCTCACTAATGTATTAGCATTGGACTTATTTATAGACGCTTTGCCAGATCCCGACATTGGGATGCGCCTTAGGGAGGACCGACCTAGGGATATAAATAAAACCGAAACTATAGCAATTAGGTCAGAATTACACCTTTCCCCACATTTTGTACAATATTGGTATTAATAACACCACCCGCTTCTCTCATATCTTTTTTTTATAATCATAGTTTGATCCAATTCATCACCAATTAATTTTGATCGACCTCGTTTTTTTGGGAACACTTCTTTCAAAGGCTCCGTAGAAAGTCTCTGTCTTGATAAATATTGTAAGCGAATTGTTCTAATCGAGCTTTTATTTATATTTACACCCATTTTTTCTGAGAAATATTTTGCCGCTTTCGCTGGGCCATAATCTATTGCGTATCTTCATATTTTCGCTTTTTGTTCTGGAGTGTAATGCTGATAATTAAGATCCTCTTTTTCATGTCTCCAGATATTTTTGGTACTCTTCTTCAACAATATCGCTTAAATTTTCTATTAAAAGTCCATTTTTCTGGCGTATGCTCGGGATTAGGAATACACCCCATCCCCCGTTTTTTAGTTGGCTTTGAAATTTTTAAATAATTCAAAATAGACATCGTGACCAGTTGCATTGGACATTGCCTTTCAAAGTGAAATCGATTTATTACAGGGGCAACAAAATGCCGTTAAGTTCTCAAAATCTACTCAGTATTCATTCTTGCGTGTAATGTACTTGTAAACCTAGCTTGACTATAGAAAGAGAAACAAATCGTACACGGGAGCACCTTAAATCAAGGTTCCAAAAAGGGAAATAATTCGAACTCAGAGAGACAATAGGGAAACAGTCCCCTGTCGACTTCGCGGGTCGGAAATTGGCAGACTTCAGGGGGAGGAGTAACTGAAATTAAACCCCGGAAAATGAAAGTAGGTGAAAAAAAATGTTAATAATACTTTTTTGACCTAGAATGAGGGAGATGGGAATGAAAAAGTTGAGAGGAATAAGGGAGAAAAATCGTCCCATAAGAAACCCTTTCTCAAGCTACCAAAGTGATTGTTCATAATGCAAGCGAAATTGAGTCGGGTATTTTTGTTCCCACACAAATCAATGGGAAAAATGTAGCTTTTTAGTAGATTCTGGGTCGGATGTTACCATTAATAGCACCCAAATTTTAGAGAAATGTTTTTAGGGGAAAGTTCCTTCTTTAGAACTCTATGATGTGAAACTAGTCTCTGCTAGGGACACAATACCAAATAGTGGGAAATGTCCATTTTGAAATAGGGAAAAATGAAATCACCCACAAAGTGATAGTAGCTAATGTCTTAGGTTTGACTGAACATTCATATGATATATTAGTTCAAAAGATGAGTTTACGTGTTAAGGGTCAAGAAATTCCGTGTTTTAGATTTAGTAGTGATGAGGTAGATTGTTCATTTAGAGTTGCATTAATGGAGGACGTGAAAGTACCTCCCAACTCAGAGTTTATTGCCCATGGTAGAATTTTATTCTATTCCTAAATGGGATGTGGTACTGGTAGAGCCAAGTATAGAATTTATGGGTAAACATGAAGTGTTAGTGGCTAGGACACTTGTTAACCCCACATCTGGGATAATCCCATTAAAATTCATGAATGTCAGAAAGGGAAATGCAACTCCATAAAAATAGTCTTATGAAAGAAATTAAGAAAGTCTCCATGTTAAGAGATGATAGTTTAAATTCATCAGAAATCAGCTTAGTAGATACCCCACTAAATTACCATATAAAAACCTTTATCCCGCTTCAGACAAATTTGTAGATTGCTGATTGGATAAAAGCTGATCACATGACGCCCTGAAATTTTCCGTATTACGTCTCCGTTTCCATATTACGTCTCCGTCGAGGCATAATATGAAAATCGGGCACGCGATTCCGTTCGAAGCGTTGTTATTGTAAATAAAAATGGCGGCTAAGAAACGGTTAACGTAGGTAGTTAAGTTAAATTTCTTGTTACCGTAACGATATTTTATGTTGATTGTTATTGGATTAAAACTAATATTTTCATAATATGCACAATTTTTTTTATATATTGAAAAAGGTCTTCAGCGGGATAAATTCGTTACACAGTCAGGTAGTGACCTAATACGGATTCATACAGGGTGTGAAATGGAAATCCATATTGGGACTCGGCTTCGCCTCGCCCAATACGGATTTCCATTTCACACCCTGTATGAATCCGTATTAGGTCACTAACTGACTGTGTAACTAATAGTATGGGAAGTCAAGTTTTGGGATAACAGAAATTGAAAAAGAGCAATTGAAATATTTACTTGTAGAGTATCAGGGTTCTTTCTCTAGAGATTCTGAGGATTTGGGACCTACAAATATGGCAGAGCATAAAGTAGATACTGGGGATAGTAGACTCATTAAATTAAGGAAATGTTAGGTAAGGGAGTGATTAAAGAATCAGATAGTCCCTGGAGCTCCCCTATAGTTCTAGTCAGAAAAGAAAGTTCAATTTAAGGTTTTGTATAGACTTTAGAAAACTCAATGAAGTAACTATCAAGGATAGTCACCATATTCCTAGGTCGAGAATAAATGCAAAATAATGAATTGTGAACATAAACAAGAAAAGTCTAGCGTTATAGATTTTTTCATTATTTATACCGATTTTTAAAAAATTAAGCATTGTCTGCATTAATTTAACTGCAACCAACTGAAATAAAGCGGATAGAAAAGTATACCCCAGCTTGTTAACCGAACAACCGCAGCCTATGGAATCATATGGTGTGTAGGAGACGGGTTTTTTCATTTGAGGAAATTTGGACTAACCAGTTGCATCGTGCTGCAAAGAGTTACAAAACTCACCGATCTTAGGCCAAAAAAATAAAAATAATTATTTCTTGGTTCTCAGGCCCTCCCTCATCTCTTCCAAGGGCGCCTCATTGACCCTTTTTATTGCTAAATCAATAAAATAAAAACAACAAATCACCTCCCTCATCATTTTTTGAGGTTTTGTACAATGTAAAAAGCTGCCTCATCATGTTTTGGGGGCAATAAAAAGTAAAAAAAAAGCCTCCCTCCCTCATCATATTTCTTGAAAAAAGGCCTGAGAACCAAGGAATTAATTTTGCATGGCCTTATTGAAATCTTTTGACTCTCTTGAAATAACAAATCTTGTTTCACTTTCAATTTCGTGTCTTTCTATAAACTCGCAAGCATGGCCGACACTACTAAATACCAATGCCGGGGGTTTCTCTCTTTCCTCCTCCATTCCTGAGCGTTCTTGGTTTTATCCCGTCTTCCATTTTTATCTTTTTCTATCTCCTCTTACGAAAGAGTTACAATATCGAGGTACGACTTGTTGAAGACAAATAGGGGCAAATAACTGTAGGTATAGGGGCAAATAACTCCTGACCGCCGTCTTCCAGGCGGTACCAGATAGCCTCGACCATATTCCAGGATAGTCAATCTTCGATGCCCTTTCGGGATCAAAAATACTATTCGACTATAGATTTAAATGTAGATATTGGCAGTTTAAGACAGCAGACGAAGATAAACCTTAAACAGCATTCTCGATTCCGGGGTGGTCATTGGAATTTTACTGTCATGCCATTCGGTTTGTGCAATGCGTGGGCCACTTTTCAAAAAGTCAAAGACTGGTGGAGAAGTACTCATTTGTCATGGGAAATTTGCATGGTATATCTTAACGACATTATTGCCTTAGCCCCTGAGTTTTCCCAACACTAAAGTGTTCAGTAGATGAAAGAATGCATACATTAAAATTAACCCTAAAAAGTGCAAACTTTCACAGAAGTAAGTAGCATACTTAGGACATATCATCAGTGAACAGGGAATAAAGACTGACCCTGAAACAATCAATGTGATCCAAGATTGGCCCATACCTAAAAACGTTAGGGATGTCCATAGTTTTCTAGGTATTTGCTCCTATTATCGGAAATTCTAAAACTGCTAAGCCCTTGCACAAGTTAACAGAAAAATTCGAAAAAGTTTGTATGGGACTCAGATTGTCAAAAAGCCTTTGACAATTTGAAAGGAGCTTTAACCAGTGGCCCAATACTTTCTTTTCCCAAGAAAGAGGGACAATATGTGATAGATACAGATGCCTCAAACACTGGCATGGGATCTGTACTATTACAAATCTAAGATGGGGAAGGATAGGTCAAAAGTTACTATAGTAAGCTATTTAACACGGCTGAACGCCGATACTGAGTGACTAGACAGGCATTGTTAGATATTCTTCAGTCCATCAAACACTTTCATCATTATCTTTATGGGCAAGTATTTAAAATAAGAACAGACCATGGTTCATTACGATGGCTTCTGAAATATAAGAATCCAGAGGAATTCCCATGCAAGCGACCTGGTCTGTGCTCTATTCCAAATTGTTAAGAAGCTAATGTTTCTAGCTACAAAACATTGGTGTGTAACATGCAACATTTGTGAATCTAGAAAATCCCCTAATAGGAGAAAAAGAACCCCAATTAAAATATGTCGTTGGTGCTTCTTTAGAAAGGGTGGCAAATTACATTATGGGTCCATTGCCCAAATCCAATAAGGGAAATCTCTACATCTTAGTGTATAGGTATGCCGAAATAAACTATAAATTATAAATTGTTTTAGGGGTTTGAACAAGAAATTAAATGACAAGGAATGCATTATATTCTATTACATATCGCCTTTCGGCTCTGCAAAGGGTATCAAAAAGCATTTTCCTTCAAGCCAACGAAACGAACCTCATTTTTTACAGAAGATAAAAATAGCTGTATGACGTATGTATTACCTGAGTACCTGTAGTATATAAGGCACAACTCCACGTGCAAAACCATTCTTTTTCCTTGAGCGAGCGACAAATAGTTACCTGTAACACAGGTGTGGTGTTCGATTATTAAAAACTTTTAACATAGAACGTTGTTTAAGTTGGTGGGGGGGGGGGGGGTATGCTGTAAAACAGCTAAATTTATTTTACACTGCTGTTTTTATACATGTAAGTCAGGTAAATTTTAGGTTGTTAAATTTTTCTTAAATTTTGCCGTGTTCTCGGAAATGGCGTCCGATAATGAGGACATGTTGTCTCTCAGAGACAGTAATACTGAGAAATTCTCAGATACTGAAGAACTATTTGGTAATAAAGTTCCCACTAGAAGTTCGGCTAGTAATGCCACAGATGACAAGAAAACTACGAGGGGAGTGAAGTGTAAAGATCATCATGTCCACGAATATTTATTTACCAAGGTTCTTAAACCCATATAATTATGCTGTATTAAGAGAGAATGGAATTAGATGCTTCTTTTACATTGATGATTCCCTAATCATGAATCAAAATTATTCTCATTGTTTAAACCAAACAATAATGAATATAAGATTTATTTAACAGCGGAAACGATACAATTTAACAGCGGAAAAGGTACCACAAAATTTAAATTGCTGTGAAGAAATAAAATCAACAAAACATTGTAAGATTCACAAATTTTCATCCTTGATTGGTTTGTTAGTACATGCTTGTAATGCTATTATGCAAGGTCTCTTGCATTAAAGAAATTTAGAAAGGGATACAGATAAGAATTTAAAATTGAATAATGACAATTATGATTCTTATATGGATTGTTCTGACATTAGTCTTCAGGAAATAGATTAGTGGCATACAAATCTTAGGAGTCTGAATCAATGGTAAACCGATTAAACCCAATTCTGTTGATTTTTGGGTTGAAACAGATGCATCATTAAAAGGATGGGGTGGGGTTTTTTTTTTTTGTTGTTGAACTTTTATCCTGAATTAATTATTTATAAAGTTGACAGAAGAGAATGGAAGTCCCACACAGTTGCCCCACTCTCTCCCGAGTTGGGAGGCGCAACACTATTAACAGTTGGTCATTAAGTGCCATGCAATTCTGTGAAACAGTGTCAAATTATCATTATTGAAGATAAAATACTTTTACCTGATATTCAATTACTTTGTAAACTCCATTTTCAAAACTCCTGATTTCTCCTTCCCAATCTTTGCTTTTACCACTGTCTCCATTCCAAGTATGATAAATTTCTTTGCCTACTACCGGTACGTCATTTGGTTGAAGTCTTGTTGTTGCGCATTTCTCCTTAATTTGATTCATTTTAAAAGATTTTCCTGCAATTTATTAAAATCAAACACCTTTCCTTTGAAGAAAACTGTAGCAACTCTTTTTGTTCCTTATCAATTTTAAAAACCTTTTTTGTATATGTTGATATGCTTTTTCAATGCCCACACTTTTTCCTTTTTTGTCTTCAGCTTAACCAACTCCTCCCTGATCTTGGTCTGATTCTCCCAAAGTCCAGCCTTTCCCATGTCCTCTATCGCTCTATCTAACTCACTTGATTTGTTCCTTCTTCTTAATTTCTTCGCGATTCTTTTTCTTCTAGAATCTTTCTTTGTTTTCTAAAAAGTTCTTCCTGTTTCTGCTTCTCTTTCTGCATGAAAATTCTGTTTTCCGAACGTGCATGATTATGTCTTGTCGTTCGCTTAAATTTTCATTTTTCAACCAATCATCTGTTCTGTTATTAAAATATAAAATACAACTTTCGATGGTATTTAAGATGGCATGGAAGCTGCTTTTAATTTAAAATCTAACTGTCCCATGAGTTTTTCAAGGCAAATAGTATTTGTATCACATGACTTGCATTCTTGTTAATCATTTGAACTAATAAAATACTTGCTTCCACTTAAAAATTCACTAAAGAGTTTACTACCTTTGCTTTTTAAAACGGTACATATATGCATTATAAAAACACACTTAAGAGCATCATTTAATGAAGTTTTCAGTAAAAACTGAAAAATCTCTTCATAAAAATATGGATCATAAAAAAGTGAAACTTGCTTATTCAATTCTAAGTTTGGATTTTCAATTATTAAAAAAAATCTAAAACGTATAAAAATCTTTGAAATATAGAGTCCACATTTAAAATATTTCCAACTTCTTTTGTTTAAAAAAAAAAGGTTTTGTATTTGATTTTGCATAAAATGCCAAGCGATCTTAAAAGAGTTAAAATGCGTTGTTCTGCAAACATAAAATTTTGATTAAAAGTGTGAAAAGTTTTCAAACAATTAAAATACTTTAATATAAGTTAACTTTGTGCATAAAAAAGTACCTGCAGCATTCTAAAACATGGCATTGAAACGATCTTCTCTAAAATTGACAATGGGAATGTCTGAAACACCATGATTTTTCATGTAGACTTGTACAACATTGGGGTCACCTATCCCATCTTTGAAAATAATTTGAATTTTTTTAAAGATCCAAAAGTAAAAAGCTCTTTTAATGAATGGGTAAAACCAGAATATCTGAAACACAATTCTTATTCAATATGAAAAATTTCTTCAGTACATATATCTGAAAAATTCAACAGTGGGTGAATAGAACATTTAATAGAATAGACATTATGATGCACATCTTTACTCAAAATGTCATTTACTTTTTGTTCCGTGGCACATCTGTCTTTTCCGAGAAATATCTTATAAAATATTTTTTGCAACTTCAACATATGTTTAACCCTTTCCATCACAGACCTCTCTTCACCTTGCAGATAAAGTCTTATCACCAGTGTTAACCTGTACACCATAAAAATGTTTCCCTTTCTTTATTGTAGCATATCTATGCATTGTAATATTGGTAGTGTTCTAAGTTCTTCATTTATCTGTTTTCTACTAACCCATTTCACTTGTAAAAATTCCAAGAGTGATTTTTGATGGCAGATTTTCAACATGAATATTAAAAACATATTGACTAAGTGGCGCTATATGTACTAAAGCTATGTTTTTACTTCTAAAATTATAATATGTTTCTCAACTTAAAATTGCAAGGCTGTCTCGAAAATCAATATTTTTTAATATGCACACCATCTTAATCACAATTACTTTCTTTTACTGACATTAAAAAATCAATTTCTTTTTTCAAGTCAGCAATAACTGTTTTCATGGTATTACATTGTACACTTTTGTAATTTTTTTTTGTACATTTTCTTTTGTCATTTTTTAAGTAACATTTTCTTTTTTTTTCATCTTTTTTTTTTTAATCTTATGTTTCTATTTGTAATATTATAACCTCTTATTTTGTCTTTCAGAGCTGTGTTCTCCCTCCTCAGATGTTCAATGACAATATTCTGTTCCGATATACTTTTTAGTTTCTCCTTCAATAGTTCATTTTCCTGCATTCCTCTTTCTTTGCTGAATCCACTTATCCAAATTTCTTGCTATCCACGTCCTCTCCACTTCCATTATTTTTCTTGTCTTGAATGTTGCTGTTCAAACATATTGCTTTAGTTTGCATTTAATATCTCTTTGTAGGTGAATTTATTTAATCTATCTATTTCTTTTCTTATGCGGTTTACTTTTTATAATAGATTACTTTCAATTTCTCGCACACTTCATGATGTAGGTATTCCATAAAGTTCGGACGTTTTTTTTCTTTTTTATGCTTTAAGCATATTTCAAAAACACTTAAGTACGTGCACTTGAAAACCATATTTATCTGCAAAAAGGTGAGTGTTTTCTAAATTTTTACCATAGATCCTTTGCTTAATGAAGTACAAAAAAAATTTAGATCGACATGCAAAAAAAGACAATAAACTACATATAAAAGATGAGCAAAAATGAACTAAAAATAAAAGACAAAGACCATTAGTAAAAGAAAATTAAAAAAAAAAATTAAATAAAAATATTTCTAAAATAGAAAAAAAATTTATAATATAACTTTTAATTCAGAAGTTTCTTGTCCAATTGTCTTCTTAAAATCCATATTTATGTAAAAATACATGTTCTTGTGAAGTCTGAAAAGAAATGGACTATATCAAGGGCAGGTAATTTGATTCAAAGAAAATGACTGTTGACCAATCTGTCTATTTTTTTCAATCGTGAAAAAATGTGGAATGCTACAGAAAACATTTTACTTAAGAAGTAAGGTATCATTTCTTGAGTTTTATTGGGATGTAAAACGGGTTGGTCACGTGATCAAATTCCATTAAGGGCTTTATGGAAGATTTGATCATGTGCCAAACCGTTTTACATCCCAATAAAACTTTAAAAAAAGATACCTTAAGAGGGGTGATCAAAAAGTTCGCGAACTATCTCTATATCTACAAAACCACAACTCAGATTAGAATGAAATTCGGTACACACAGCCATACACAAGGTCTATAAATAGCATATACTGAATAAAGTTTTTCTCCTTGTTTGTGACGTCACAATGTGAAAATGACGTCACTATGTAGGTCACTTGTGACGAAAAATGGTTGTCTCAGTCGAAATCGTTCAACAAATGACTGTACAATTTATTGTATATCTTAGAAATCCCTCTGCAGTATCATATGATAATTGGTACACAGTTTATTAAGATAAATGAGTTCCTATAAATTCAATTAATGATTGGATTGATCGTTTTGGTGAAGGAAGGCAGATGGTTAAAAATGATATTTGTTATTTTGCCAGTGAAAGCAAGATTGAAAAGAGATGTGTTTTTGATAAAGCAATTTGCTATCAAAGACCTCCGATTTACATTTGAAAAATATTTGAATTTTTCAACAATAATATAATTATTAAATTCCTAAAATATCGTTTACGTTAGATTTTAAACATATTAGATATGATAAAAGGGAGACACCCATTCTCTATTCATCTTGAATAAACGTCTCTCCCGCGGCAGAAGATTTGAGTTTTGATGGTCGCCATGCTTATTTTTGGAAAGATATCCACCCATTCTGTTGCCGAGATTTGACCATTTCTGACACATGAACTGTTCTTGTTATAAAAATTGACTCACATGGAAAAATATATAAAACTCAGAAAAAATCTTTCAACTTTTGTGACAGAACGCTACGGAGGGGGTCACGTGACCGCCAATATCACGTGATTTGCGCATGCGCAGAACGGTGGTTGATGTGCATTAAAATCGGAGAGGATTAATTTAAAATATAATCAACATTGAAACCAAATATTGTTCTTTTATAGAAGTTACTCAATTAGTTCGCGAACTTTTTGATCACCCCTCGTATTACTTATATTTACATTTGTGACTGATGTAATACAAATAGAAAGGTACTAAAGTTTTAAGCCCAAAATGATTTTTTTTTCAAAAATTGTATGTGTTGTACACGTCGATGACTTACATGTATGATGTCACTATTGAATTACGTAGATCATTTAGGACTAAACAATCAATTTATGCCTTTTATGGTCACATGACCAACTTGTTTTACGCAGGTGTAAAAATGCCTTGTTCAAAGTGTTATATAAGGGCAAACATTTGCAATTATAAATATATCTCAATAAAGATAAACAGCATTTAAAATGATTAAATCCGTGATACTTCTTAATGATGCCAAGGAATCATAGAAAATAAAATTGCAACGACCTTCCTCGTGCAAGTAAATGTCTTGTTCTCCATTGATTTAAAACAAATTAAGTTTAAACAGCTTTTTGACAAAGCAAAACCTATATATCCAAACAGAAAAAAATACCTTGCACATCACTGTCATCAGGCGTAAAAAAAATTATTTGTTTCACCAATTGCCAAAGTTTCAAAAATTGTTTCAAAAATTGTCAAAGTTTCACCAACCCTGCAGAGAGAGTTATGTCAGTTCTTAAGTTAGGTCTTCAGAACTGTTCTCTTGAAAGGTATTAAATTTCAGTTAATTTAATATATACAATGAATAGATTATTAATTTTGGTTGGACATACCTATTAAATTTCTATGTATCTTTTATAATAGGGAGAAAATGATTCCTGAGGCTGCTGAAGCAGTTGCGAAGAGGTGTAACAGCATGAAGGATCTACGAAAGCACCCTGATATTCAAAAATCTTGGTCTGAGGCAATGGAGAATGTGAAAAGAATTATCTCCAGTAGATTCTGTAGAATTAGATTCTATGGCCAGAAAGTAGAGGTGATGGATAGTCTCCGAGAGGATGAGATCTCATTGCTACAAAGACATGCACGTGCACTTTTTCTAACCCTAGATTTCACAAAGGTTTGTAAGAACATAAAAGCTTAAGTGTTAGTACATTTAATATGTGTTCCATCTTGCACACTGTCAGACACACTAGTAGAGATTGTAAAATATTTTGCAGGTTACTAAAGTAACTACAGGAATGTATGCAGCCTACATTGACTGGAAAGCAAAACATTGTCGAGAAAGGCAGTACACATTTCAAATACGGAAATGTAATGATCGGGCCTGCTGTCTTCCTAACACAGAGAATTGTCCAGAACATTGGCTTCCTGATCCTGTATTGGATGACAGTGGTGCACATTACAAGCCATATACAGAGGTATGTATCTGCTTTTCTAATGTAATATCTGATTGAAGACCTTTCAGTATTTGTTGATACACATATTTTGTTGCGTGAGCAGGTGAAGATGGAGGATACTGTTGAGGCAAAACCTAGCTCCAGTATTGTGAAGACAAATTAAGTTTAAACAGCTTTTTGACAAAGCAAAACCTATATATCCAAACAGAAAAAAATACCTTGCACATCACTGTCATCAGGCGTAAAAAAAATTATTTGTTTCACCAATTGCCAAAGTTTCAAAAATTGTTTCAAAAATTGTCAAAGTTTCACCAACCCTGCAGAGAGAGTTATGTCAGTTCTTAAGTTAGGTCTTCAGAACTGTTCTCATGAAAGGTATTAAATTTCAGTTAATTTAATATATACAATGAATAGATTATTAATTTTGGTTGGACATACCTATTAAATTTCTATGTATCTTTTATAATAGGGAGAAAATGATTCCTGAGGCTGCTGAAGCAGTTGCGAAGAGGTGTAACAGCATGAAGGATCTACGAAAGCACCCTGATATTCAAAAATCTTGGTCTGAGGCAATGGAGAATGTGAAAAGAATTATCTCCAGTAGATTCTGTAGAATTAGATTCTATGGCCAGAAAGTAGAGGTGATGGATAGTCTCCGAGAGGATGAGATCTCATTGCTACAAAGACATGCACGTGCACTTTTTCTAACCCTAGATTTGACAAAGGTTTGTAAGAACATAAAAGCTTAAGTGTTAGTACATTTAATATGTGTTCCATCTTGCACACTGTCAGACACACTAGTAGAGATTGTAAAATATTTTGCAGGTTACTAAAGTGACTACAGGAATGTATGCAGCCTACATTGACTGGAAAGCAAAACATTGTCGAGAAAGGCAGTACACATTTCAAATACGGAAATGTAATGATCGGGCCTGCTGTCTCCCTAACACAGAGAATTGTCCAGAATATTGGCTTCCTGATCTTGTATTGGATGACAGTGATGCACATTACAAGCCATATACAGAGGTATGTATCTGTTTTTCTAATGTAATATCTGATTGAAGACCTTTCAGTATATCTTGCACACTGTCAGACACACTAGTAGAGATTGTAAAATATTTTGCAGGTTACTAAAGTGACTACAGGAATGTATGCAGCCTACATTGACTGGAAAGCAAAACATTGTCGAGAAAGGCAGTACACATTTCAAATACGGAAATGTAATGATCGGGCCTGCTGTCTCCCTAACACAGAGAATTGTCCAGAATATTGGCTTCCTGATCTTGTATTGGATGACAGTGATGCACATTACAAGCCATATACAGAGGTATGTATCTGTTTTTCTAATGTAATATCTGATTGAAGACCTTTCAGTATTTGTTGATACACATATTTTGTTGCGTGAGCAGGTGAAGATGGAGGATACTGTTGAGGCAAAACCTAGCTCCAGTATTGTGAAGACCAAGGCTCCAAAGAGAACTCTCTCTCATCTACCGAGGTGTCAACTGAAGTAGGACAGTTGCCAGATCAGGAAACATCCAGGGGAGTAGCTCTGTCTTCCCAGAATGCAAAGTGCATTGTGGAATGTACCGGCTGTTTATTCAAATCTAAAGCTATGATCTTTTAAATTGATATTGATCACACAAATACAGATCCTCTGCAAGTGCTCACATCTTGAAGTTCACCTTAGTCTTATTTTAGAATTGTTCATTCTGTTGTTTTTTCAGATTAGTACAGATCGCCAGAAAATGGCAATTGCCCTTGCCATATCTGACTTCAACTACTCATGTGGGCTCCACTCCTTCCTTAGAATCATTCTTTATACCATCAGCTTGTTGTTCGACCTCTTTTAACATGTAGTTCTCCTATTGAAATTCCATACTATGGTTCGGGTCTTGGCCAGGTGGATGTTTGTTACCACTGTGGACAACCAAATGCTGATCCGAAATCAGAAATGAGAAATATGTACAAAACTGTATTACCAATTTGTACCACTTGTGAAAACTCTGGAAGGAAGGTCTTTGTTGCTAGATCATTTGGGAAAAATAAATAAATGACATATTAAAACTTGATATGTTTTTTTTTTGTTTTATTATCTTCTATACACCTAAGAAATTTATTTCTTTTAAAAATCCCTACCTACCGACCCATTATTTTTTAGGAATGTTACAGGAAACAAACAATTTTTTAGGCCTCAACACCAAAGTCCAACAAATAATACTTACCTCGATTCCTCTCTAGGACCCCAGTCGACCGCGTGGCGAAGTGATTAGAGAGTCTGCTCTGGAGCCACGAAATAAGTTGATCTTTACGTTGCAAGTTCGAATCCCACTGTGGGACCTGTCCTTCGGATGAAACTTCGTGTCGCAGTAGGTGCTGGCACGAAAGATTCCCCCCCCCCTGCTCAATGGCCCAGAGTGCCGGGTATAGGAAATTGGCAGCTCTCCAACGGCAAGTGGTGGCATCTCCATATGAGTGGAAAAATCTCGAGAGGGGCGTTAAACAACAATCAATCAATTTCAATGTTCATTCAAAAAATTTTAAACATTGTTGTGAAAAGAAATTTGACTGACATAGTTTTTGTAAAAAAAAAAGTTATTTTAGGAGGTCATCGAACCGGTTTTAATTCAAAAAGATGAACAGAAGAATGAAAACCAAGTAAAGACTTTCAAAATTGAGACAAACTTGAAAGGAACTTCCAAGGTAAGACTAGAACCTTAAACACAACACAATCAATCTCTAGGATCAATATCCATAGACAAACGCATGCAGATATGGCTACCAGGTGCCTTCCGGTTGTTACTATTTTAAGATTAGTAGAGGCCCATGGGCCACATCGCTCACCTGAGCACTGTGGCTAGGGAAAAGTAGAAAATAGTTCATTATTGAAAAGTTTAAATCCAAAAGTAGTCCCATGACAAATCATGGCTTTACGATTCTCGAGAATATGGTTTTCAAAGAATTTTCCTATATATTTCTATGTAAAACTTTGGTCGGCCATTATGGCTCCACCCTACCCCCCAGGGTCATGACTTGAACAAACTTGAGTCTACACTACCTGAGGATGCTTCCATATAAATATGATCAATTATGGCTTTGCTATTATAGAGAAGATTTTTTTTTTAAATTTCTATACATTTCTAAGTAAAACGTTGGTCGGCCATTGTGGCCCCGCCCTACCCCCGGGGTCATGATTTGAACAAACTTGAATCTACACTACCCGAGGATGCTTAGATTTCAATATGATCAATTATGGCTTTGCTATTCTTGAGAAGATTTTTGAAGAATTTTCCTATATAATTCTATGTAAAACTTTGGTCGGCCATTGTGGCCCCGCCCTACCCCGGGGGTCATGATTTGAACAAACTTGAATCTACACTACCTGAGGGTGCTTCCATATAAATATGATCAATTATGGCTTTGCTATTGTTGAGAAGATTTTTAAAGAATTTTCCTATATATATCTATGTAAAAATTTGGTCGGCCATTGTGGCCCCGCCCTACCCCCGGGGGCTCATGATTTGAACAAACTTGAATCTTCACTACCTCAGGATGTTTTCCCATAATTTTCATCTTTCCTAGCACAGTGGTTCTTGAGAAGATGATTTTTAAACCATACCACCAAATTTTCACTAATTCCCAATTATCTCCCCTTGAATGAGGGCGTGGCCCTTGATTTGAACAAACTTGAATCCCCTTCAACCAAGAATGCTTTGTGGCAAGTTTGGTTGAAAATGGCACAGCGGTTCTTGAGAAGTCGAAAATGTGAAAAGTTTGCAGAAAGACGGACAGCTAGACAGACGGACGCCGGAAAAAATGTGATCAGAAAAGCTCACTTGAGCCTTCGGCTCAGGTGAGCTAAAAATGACGTTACTGAAATAGCTCAACCAAGGCTTGTAAATTCATTGACGGTAGCGGGTAGCAAAACAAAGATACGAGGGTTGATCCAAAAGTAATGTCACTGTGTCAATATCTTTAATATTTGGCGTCATATTATCAAATATAATATACCAAAAGATGCATAAAAATAAATCTAATCAAAACTGAAAATTTCATTCAATAATGTTTACTTGAATTAATTTTATAGACGTTTAAAACATTAAACATAAGGGGTGTCGCCGCGTCATAACTAAACGTCATGTTTTAAATTGTAAATTGTTAGAATAAAAAAAGACAAACACATTAAAAAGCATTTAAAAAAAAAATATCTAATCTCCCAATATTTTAAAAGACAAACTTTTCTAGTCTTAAGTTGAAAATAAAATGACGTCATTACTTTTTAATCATACACATTGTTGTTTTAATCTGCTGGAGTGAACAAAAGAAATGTCGAAATGGAGAAAAACCGCTGAAACGATCTGCAAAATGGGGAAATTGCAGGTAGAAACAGTTACGATACATGTAATAATCAGACACACAGAGGATAGAACTTAAATAAGAGACTTGTTTATAAATGGATTCAGCGATTTTTAGCAGGTCATGGGTCACTGAATGAACAACAGAGGACAGAAAGACCGAAAAAGGGAAGTCGGGCGGAAACGTTCTTGAAATGGTGTCTGACGTTGTCCAAAAAGAGAGACGATTAGACGGTTAGAGCGATATGAGAAACTTTAAGTTTTTCTTATGGTACTGTTCAAAGAATTTTGACAGATAACTAAATTATGTATAGACTGACTTTACAATGGGTGCCAATAGTTGTTTTAAAAAGAAAAATGTATGAATGTGCTCGTGAATCTCAAATATTTTCAATGAAACCAAAGGGAAGCTTTAAGTGTATGACGCCGCGTATCCATCATAAGTATGACGTTATTTAGGTGCGGCGACTACCATAATTGCACTTTGTATAAAATTCGATACTTTGAAAAGTATACATCATTTCAATTTGATTTTTTCAGGCCAGATTTGTTATATATATAGCTTCGATCCTGTGTAATTTCGTTAATTTACGTCGACTAGTAGCATTTTTATCAAAGTTGTGACATTACTTTTGGATCAACCCTCGTATAGGACTAGGAGCATATAATAAATGCAGAAAAACATAGCGTTGAACCTGGAAGTTATTTGGCTGATCTATGTCCATATTTAAGCAGCTGGATTTTGTCAAGTAAAAGTGATAACACTAACAAATCCTACTTTAAGAGATGAGGAAATTTCATCAAAATTCAAGGACATTGTGCTTTGCCGGAAAGTCTCATGCACATGGCATTATACCTGACGCATTTATTACAGAATGGGTCATCTCATCATCTTGTGAACGTTGCTGTGTATGCGATTAAGTGGGCTCATGACATGAATGAACAGGTTTACCAGTTCCAACTAAGAATTTTTACGTTTCATGTGTACAGGAAACGGCAAGACGGAAAGCTAGTCCTGTTATTCAGAGAAAGGAGCCTATTACCAGTGAGTTTTTAATTGGACTTTGTGATAAAGATTTGCTAATTGTCAGAACTCTTACTATGATTTTATTTTTGTTTCGCTGGTTTTCTTAGATTTGACGAAGTTATTTCTTTAACATATAATGATGTCCTCGTACATAATGACATCTTGAGCTTAGCATTAAAAAAATTAGTTATACAGCAGCTATAAAAGCAATCTTCTATCATTCTTAAAAGCATTATGGATGAACATGTTATGTAGCAATTCAGTTTTAAGTGCAGGTGGGGCAATTGTGCACGTGGCTGCTAATTCAAATGTTGATGAGAGATGTTTGATTGATTGAATGTATATTGTTTAACTCCCAATCGAGAATTTTTCACTCATATAGAGACGCCACCACTTGGCGGTGGAGAGCTGCAAATTTCGTCCTATACTCGGCACTCAGGGCCATTGAGCAGGGAGGGATCTTTTTCGTGCCAGCAGCTACCGTGACACGGGACCTCGGTTTATACGGTCTCATCCACAGGACCGGTCTCCACGTCCAACAGTGGCATTCTAACCCGCGACGTAAATATCGACTCTTTACTTCGCGACTCTTAGAGCAGACTCGGGCGACAGAGATGTTTGAAATAGCATGGTAGATGAAGTGATAGTGCTAAAGATGGTTTTATTGTAGATTCTTTGAAAAAGACATGGTCTTAAGGGTATTGGAATTATAATGTTATTAATATTATGCACAGTTGTCTACACCCCTTTCTTTGTTTTTTTCTAGAGCAATCAAGGCTGGCTGTCAGGCATTGAATGTTTGTGCTGTTTTATTTTAATGATAGTAAAGTAAATACTGATATTTTCCCGCGGTTCGCCAGTAATAGCGAGAAAATTTTGTATTGACGGCCACAGTGCATTATAATGGAAGGTTCCGTTATTAGCCAATAGTTATCGAGTGTCAAGAACAGGTTTTTGAAAGGTAATTCAGGTATTTACTTCTAGCCGCTGTGCGGCACAAAATAGACGAACTTTTAGAAAGTTTTTTTTTCATGTCAATATAATCCCCTCTTACTTTAGGATTTTCCTAAGTAAGGATTTTCCTTAGTTATGGCTCAACTTTAAGACAGATAAATCATCTACAAGGCGGTACACAAGTAGACTACATAAGATACATAAAATAGTGTATCGGTTTTTGATTTCGATGAACGATGTTGCCATGGTTACTAAAAATAGAAATTTCTGTGAAATTCCTTTAAAACGCTACTCCTTCTACAGTTTTAGTTTCATTTCAATATCACTTGGCACACAAGTAGACTACACTAAGATGCATAAACTAGTGCATCGGTTTTTGATTTCGATGAGCGGTGTTGCAATGGTTACTAAAAATAGAATTTTCTGAGAAATTCCTTTAAAACGCTACTCCTTCTACAGTTTTAGTCTCATTTCAATATCACTTGGCACACAAGTAGACTACACTAAGATACATAAATAGTGCATCGGTTTTTGATTTCGATGAACGATGTAACCATGGTTACTAAAAATAAAATTTTCCGTGAAATTCCTTTAAAACGCTACTCCTTCTACAGTTTAGTCTCATTTCAATATCACTCAGCACACAAGTAGACTACACTAAGATACATAAAATAGTGCATCGGTTTTTGATTTCGATGAGCGGTGTTGCAATGGTTACTAAAAATAGAATTTTCTGAGAAATTCCTTTAAAACGCTACTCCTTCTACAGTTTTGGTCTGATTTCATTATCACTTGGCACACAAGTAAACTACACTAATTTACATATAATAGTGCATCGATTTTTGATTTCAATGAACGATGTTGCCATGGTTACTAAAAGTAGAATTTTCTGTGGAATTCCTTTAAAATGCTACTCCTTCTACTGTTTTGGTCTGATTTCAATATAACTTATCACACAAGTAGACTACACTAAGATACATAACTCTGTGCATCGGTTTTTGATCAGTACAAACCAGTAGAGCTACAGTCTCGACAGAGACTTCTGGTTTTGAAAATGACTTCATGAAAGTTTTCAGTTTATTAGAATTTCCTCCCACAACCTGTGTGCGATAACGCATGGGTTTCTCCAAAGTTTCAGGAAGGCGACGGCGATTAAATGGTCCCGCGTCGTCTAAAGCAATAGGTACTCTCATAACCACAGATCACCTGAAAATTTTATATCAATATTTCGATTGATTGATTGTATGTTGTTTAACGTCCCTCTTGAAAATTTTCACTCAAATGGAGACGCTATCACTTGCCGGTGGAGAGCTGCAAATTTGTCCTTTCACTCGACACTTGCGGTCATACAGAGTCGGGATTCTTTTTCGTGCCAATACCTACTGCGACTCGGAACTTCGGTTTTATACGGTCTCATCCTAAGGACCGGTCTCCACGTCCACTGCACAGTGGGTTGCGAACTCACGACGTAAGGATAAACTCCTTACTTCGCGTCTCTAGAGCAGACGGTCTAACTACTGCGCCACGCAGGCTACAACAGTAATTAGATTATTCCCGCTAACATCCACAAAAAATATTCACTTTGTACCATCTAAATGCTCCGAGTTTTTTTGTTGTTTTTTTTTTCTTCACATTTAAATTCCATAAGGCCAAATCTCATATATCAAACTCTATTAAAGAGCCACCGTCTCTAATGCCTGTTTCGCACCAAAATAAGATTTTGGATCCCTTCAAACATATGATATTCAGTTTCCATATGCACAAATTTGTGATAAAATGAATTCATCCAGCTTATTTGTTTAAAAGGTAAGCGATTCTAGATTTACTCTGTGTTTCGAAAACTGATATGATACAATAACTAGAAATCTCGCGCTTTCTATGGATTAGAATTCTCTTTATTAGGAATTATCGGGAATTAAGTAAAGAAATGAAAGAGTCGCGGAGTAAGGAGTTGATCTTTACGTCGATCAAGGCAGATTCGGATCCAGCTGGGGGACGTAGAGACCGGTCCTTTGGATGAAACCGTGTTAACCGAGGTCCCATGTCGCAGTAGGTTCTACATGTAGCCCGAAAAAAATCCCTCAATACTCTACGGCCCCGAGTGCCAAACAATATTCAAAGTTTGCAGCTCTCCACCGGCGTGGTGGTGTCTCCATACGAGTGAAAAATTATCGAGAGGGACGTTGAATACCCGGTAATACACAAATATGCTGAGAATTGTGTAGCGTTTGTCATGACAGGTATCGATGTTGTCACACACAAATTTCGTTTCTTCTATTTGCATTGCATTATTATAAGGTATCCAAGTGACATCAGATATTCTATACCATAGATTGCTTATATGTTGTTATCGGAAAAGTTTTACTTATCTTGAAACGCCACCAGTTGCCGTTAGAGCTGCAAATTTTGTCCTAAACTCGGTACTTACGGCCATTGAGCTGTGAGGGTCTCTTTCGTGCCAGAAGTGAGCACCTACACGTACTGCAACATGGGACCTCGGTTTATACGGTCTCATCTTAAGGACTGGTTTCAACATCCCACAGTGGGATTTGAACCCACGACGTAAGGATCAACTCCCTACCAGATGTTTTATGTGTATGTCAAGTTTCAGTTGTATACATCCTGGACGAGGATTAAACGGGTGTAAAATTCCTAGCATTCAATTTACATTTTCTCAAGTCTTCCCAACACGAACACAATGGTCAAGGCTAATCTGTATACTATAAAGAAATTGAAAATCCGTTTCACCGGTAAATATATAATAACTATTGACCAATTATCTTTTATTGAACACTTTAAGAATAAGTTTAAGAAATCATGATATAAACTGGAAGATTTATACTGACTTTTTTTCATATAAATTGTTAGTCTATTTTTAATACACTGAATTGACGACGGATGTTTTCGTTATTTTCCGGCCATGACAAGGAACACACGGCTGGTGTGATCAGTCAGCAGGGGATGCTCACTCCCCCATGGCACCTGATCCCATTTCTGATGTTTTGGAGGTCTTTTATTGTTCTGCTCCTATTTTGTATTGTTTTATGGACTTTTGATCTTGAATCCTGATCGTTATCTCCATATGTTTCATTCATAAAATAATACAATATCAGAATATTAATTTGCTTACCTAGTTGAAAACCTGCTCCCTATAGATCTATATTGTGTTGATCTGAATTTTGTACATTCTACTTGTCAAGAAAACCCCCGGCACTGGGTGTCACCTTTAAGAGTACTATATAAGAGTAAATGTGAATAGGAATTAATATATTCTTAATGTCCTCCTGTGAGTTCGATTAATTAAACAATCCAACTGTCTTTTTCAGACAACACTGTTATTACTCGTATATTTCCATTTCTAATTTTTTTTCTCTGTGATAACTCTTTGAAAGTTAGGGGGAGCTTATTTCTTGATAATACTGCCGGAATGTAAATTAGGCAGGTCGATAGGTCAGGAGCTAAGGAGGCCAAATACGCATGCAAATCTCGTGCGCATCTGACTCTGTATCTGATGCTAAGGAGGCCAAATATGCATGTAAATCTCGTGCGGCTGCCTTTGTGTTTGACGTCAGTGGGCGAGGACTATTAAAATTGACATGGAAGTCCTCATGTAATTTAAGGTCAAGATCTAGTAAATGAAAGGTGCCTACAGATTTATCAAACTTGAGAAATAAGTTCTTTTATTGATGCTTTACAACTTTAGCTTCGTCAAATAAGGTGTTTCGGGGTATAATTTGTAGGTTAACAAGCTGAAAAACTGTATTTTAAACTGTCATTTTCAATGAACCAGAAGTCTCTGTCAAGACTGTAGCTCTACTGGTTTGTACTTATAACAAAGGATGAGAAAAGAAGCCATTGCCATCAGACCACAACCGTAGAAGGAATAGCGTTTAAAAGAAATTTCACAGACATTTCTATTCTTAGAAACAATGGCAACACTGTTCATCGAAATCAAAAACCGATGCAATATTCTATGTATCTTAGTGTAGACTACTTGTGTGCCAAGTAATATTGAAATCAAACCAAAATTGTAGGAGGAGTAGCGTTTTAAGGGAATTTCAAAGAAAATTCTATTTTTAGTAACCATGGCAACACCGTTCATCGAAATCAAAAACTGATGCACTATTTTATGTATCTTAGTGTAGTCTACTTGTGTGCCAAGTTATATTGAAATCAGATCAAAATTGTAGGAGGAGTAGCGTTTTAAAGGAATTTCAAAGAAAATTCTTTCTTTAGTAACCATGGCAACATCGTTCATCGTAATCAAAAACCGATGCACTGTTTTATGTATCTTTGTGTAGTCTACTTGTGTGCCAAGTTGTATTGAAATCAGATCAAAACTGTAGGAGGAGTAGCTTTTTAAAGAAATTTCACAGAAAATTCTATTTTTAGTAACCATGGCAACACCGTTCATCAAAATCAAAATTCGATGCACTATTTTATGTATCTTTGTGTATTCTACTTGTGTGCCAAGTTATATTAAAATCAGACCAAAACTGTAGGAGGAGTAGCGTTTTGAAAAATTGTTTACAGACAGACGGACGGACGACGGACACCTTACTATCGCATAAGCTCTGCTGGTCTCTGACCAGTAGAGCTAAAAATTAAGAAAACCAGTCATGAATTTGGGAGTTTTTTTCATATTCGACAAAGGAAATGTATCCAGATTGCCTACAGTCTCATAGAAAACGGTAATTAGTATGTTCATGGCCTCATTTTAAAATCGATATCAAATTTAATATAGGTATCCGGTTTACTTTTCATATGATTTCTAATTGATTGTCATGAAAATACACTATTTTCTACATAATTTTGCTAAAGCCGTAAAGTACGGGAAAAAGAAATTTGAAATTGATTATGACGTCATAATGGATCTTGCACCAAAAATTTAGTCTAAAGTTATTTACTAGATCTTGACCTTAAATCTATCAATCTACATTTTTAAAGTCTGAATGTACAATTTTATTTCACAATGAAATGGAAATATAAGGAATCACTGTCTAGTTAGTGTAATATGCCAGGGCATCAACGATAGTGGGAAACATGCGATAATTTGCATAACGGGCGAAGTGATTTCTTAAATATACTTTGTAAAGGAATCAGTTTGCATTGCATCCGTCTGACACAGCCTTGATCTTTTGAAGCATTAAAGATCGGAATGTGATGTTTTCTATCTGCTCTGCACACAAAAACTCTATAATGCTTTGAAAAGGGACCTCTGTGAAAAACCATAATTGATCTTGTATCCTTACTATTTATGAAACATTGATGCCCCGTATGGCAGTTTATGGTGAGGATTGAATCTCTCTAATGCATGTCAAACTCCAAAGGTCAAAAGTGTTGGTACCCAAAGGAAGGTGTTGTATCAAGGATTGATTGATTGTATATTGTTTAACGTCCAGTTTCCAAATATTTATGATGTAAATATATCTTATATGCATTTAGACATATTTTGACAACTTTCGCTGGTATATTGCTTATGTGTTTATCACTGCAAAGATTAGTATTTTTGCTGTACAAAACTGAAAAGAAGTTTTTGAAAATATACATACACACTTTATAATATCATACCTTAAGGTAGGATTCTTCTCATATTTCTAATATTTAAAAAATTATGAAATTTTCACAGAATCAAGAAGACAATATCAGTAAGTGATAGTATCAGTGAAATTAAATTTGACCGTTTTATATTAGAGGCAAGGTCAGGTCAAGGTCATTATCTTTTTCCTTGACATTAAGAATAAAAAAATACTGTTGCTATTCATGTGATACCTACTTCTATTTCAAAAGTTTAATGAATGCTCTTTTTGCATAAAAACATATTACTATATCGGGTCTATAGCATGATATTACCAAATTTACATAAATAATTTTACTTAATTGGATATTGTCTAATCCGAATTTTCTCTCTTTTTCTTAATTTTTTAGGATATATTAGTTATTTTCATATGCTTCCTATATTTAACTTTTTCTTATTTTCACGTATGTTAAAGTAGTCTTATAAATGTACAAAATGATACAAAAACAAAAAGTTTTGATCGTTTACTAAGAGAGAAAAAAACTTTTTATGGATTTTTGGCTCAAATCTGCAATCTGATAGGTAGCGTTTAAAAGCTAACAAAGTTCTAGTTTGTTTGAAAAAATCATATTTATTTGATATATTTTGAAAGTTTAGTCCCTCATTATTAATTTAACTTAATTTGAAAATTTCGTCTAGTCTTTGATTGCGTAAAAATTATAATTAAATTCACTGTTCTATTATAATTTTGAGAGGCAGAAAAGAAGATATTTTCATACGCCACCATTCCGCCAAAAATATAGTCCCTGCTAGTTTTCAAACGCAGTTTACCATTTCTATTCAAAGTTGTACATTTCTAAAAAGGAAAGAAAAATATGGTCTTTTAAATTCCTTACACCTCAATATATGACATATAAGCGAATGTACTTTGAATGTTTCAACTAGTCAGAAACCAGAGAAGAAGCCTACCTTAATTGTGTTTTAAAAAATGTTCATTAAAAAAAAAATTATAATCATCATTAATCTCATAAATTTACTGGATCTTACCTGCACCAGCTTCCACATGAGAGTGGTCCCCAGGGATACATGTAAAGGGAAAGCACGCATGTTACTCTCCAAGGACTCTGTCATTATTACCTTTACAGCATAGGCAAAGCATTTGGTAAGATGTTTGATTGCTTTAAGTCCTAACTCAGGGTATATCTTTTCCTTCCTCTTAGTTCGAACAATCTCTTTGTAAAGGTTTTTTTTTTCGTGTGGTTCAAATCACAAGCTTTTTCAATATTTTCATCAAACCCTGCCTTTGCTCTGGATAAAAAAAAACAAGCAAATTAATATTTAAAAAAATTTAATATGAAATTTATATTAATATTCTTCAGTACAACATTCCTAACTTTCTCCTAGCAAAGTACTACAGTACCTGGAAAATGATGTTGAATCATTATCAGTAATCATTTTTTTCACATGGAAACCTTTCTGCTGGAGGTCTTGCAACATCTGTATTAAAACATGCATTTTAGGGCTTAATTGGTGTATTGATAAATTTATTTTCACAAAAAGAAGCAATTTACAGCTATTTATATTTAATCATATGAAGAGGTCTTAAAGAACGCTTTAGATGACTTGTCCCAATTTTTTCTGCAGTCGTGTTCTTTTACAGGGCCATCTTTAGAACTTTGGCAAAATCTATACATTTTGCATCTATATGAATATGCTAGTATTCTACCTGTATTAACCCCGATCATGCGACCGTGACCTGAAATTTGATAATTAAAAATTGAAACATATATACATGTCACATATGTACGATATAAAGTACAGGTTTGTCCAATTCTGAGAATTACCTGTGAGACTGGCATAGTCCCTGCCACTTCCTCGAGTCTGCCATCTGGGATCAAAATTTACAGCCTCCGCACAGTCAGAATTTTTACAACTGAAGTCTCAAGAATGACTGTGTATATTAATTTGTTTTAAAAAGTATATACATGTAATATTAATTTTAAAAATGGAGGTTTTTCCATGAAATTGTTTAGTGCCGAAAAACATTTTGAAATGATGTTTAGAGCAATTGATAAAATCTAACCAAAATTAAAAATATCTTCTTAGCTGTCCTTTTCCTCTATTAGTGCGTCTTGGCATGTCTCGTCTGCTACTACCTTCAAAGTTACACCTGCCTCTCTTTTTGTCTCTTTAGACGGAGGCTGTATGACAGCCTCCGTGTATAGGGATTGTCTTGCCCATGGAATGTAAACAGGAAAGATTTCCCAAGCACCATCTATCGGTGGAATTGTTTTCATTACCTTGAGAATTCTATTTTTAGAGCGACTCTGCGTTACACCGACCGCAAGGATAGGCATAGTCTAAAACAAAGATCGCGTCACATACAAGTATAAACAAACAGTTCTACTTTTTCTAAATAAACAGGATTTGTCTAATATTTTTTAAAATGACGTGTATATAAATACATTTTCTACGGAATATGTAAAAAAAAATGTGATTTACTATTAATTTTTATCAGACAGAATATTAGGAGATTTTGTTCCAACAGACGATGATAAAGCATGTTTTACAATATGCTGAGCCTTTTCCCGCCGGTTCTCACACCAAAACAAGAACGAGAAGAAATGAAGTGGCGGATCTAGAGGGAGTTGGGGGGGGGGGGGGTTAACATCCGCGGAGAGTGATCGAGGAACCCCACTTATCAATTGCTTCTTTTATTAAAGTATAATTCCAATCTTCATTGTATCTATTGAATTCCTGTGTTTTGATTGGACGAGAACACGTTTAAGAAAATTTTTACACATCGATAAATTTTTTTTTCAATCAGAACTACTTTTTTGACTAAGCTTCTACATGTAGTTTATCGTATAAACAACGAAGCAGTTATTTATTGTCTGTTTTGGATAAATTATAAATACAAGAAACTTCAAATTTAATTAATTAAAACAAAACTGGCGACATGCTAAGCTGCCCAGCTGACGGACGCCATGAAAATGTTAATGTCACTGTTCGATCACGAGTGTGAATTTTAAAAATCGCTGTCTCAACGTTCATAATACGAAGATAATCAACTCAGTTTGTATCGTTTAGACAGGGAAAAGAAACGTACCTCAAACTCTTGCCCTATAAGCATCAAATTCATATTTACTTTCTATATTGTTCCTCAATCTTTGAACAAACAAGTGCAAATCGAAGGCGTCGTCGGTCTGCAACTTTCGCTATGAGAGTTGTCGTTTATGTCAACATGGCCATGGTCAAGGACGAACTATTCTGAAGTAAACTCGTAATTACGATATTTTTTTACTTAAACAACATTCGATAAGTCTTTATAAGTTTATTTATCGATTGTTTTGACAATTTAAGCTGAACTCTATCGAAATTCATCTCGATTACGTTCCTTTGCGGTAAAATGTATTCCTACGCCGTCCAGAACTAACGGATTGTATGGAGGCCTCAAAGAGAAATAATTTGAATATTTTTAAAAATTCGATATTGGAATTATAAGAATTAAACGTTCTTTTTGAAAAATTTATCAATGTGTAAACTCTTGACATTTTACTCACAAACTTAACATAAAAGTGCTTCGCACTTTTATTCAGTTTGTGAGTAAAATGTCAAGAGTTTACACATCGATAAATTTTTCAAAAAGAACGTTTAATCCTATAAAAAACTATCTCTAGTAACAGATAAGTTTAAACTTTAGTTTTATATTTAATTGTAAAAACTTCCACCAGAATTCGCCTGTGTATTAAACTAAGTGTGAAGACGCAGATGTACCTGTATTATGTATTGAAGAAAATCCTGCTATGTCGCATGCAAATGTTTTATGTCGCAGGTATAAATATAAGATATTTTAATAATAGATCAAGCATTTCAGTTTTAATGGAATTTTTTGTGCTTGATTGTTGTTTGTAATCTCATTTTCATTCCTTTTCTAATTTCTTTTTGAAAGGACCGATAAATTGGTTTGCGGCCGATTTTTGACGCTTGCATCAATAGGTTTCATGGAGTTTTTTAATCTGACAAGGATCGATGAATAAACAAATGCATAGTATTTTTATATGTAGGAATATTAACAGTCTAGTTTTGAATTGTTTATTTGATATTATGTATAATTTCAGGAAACACATGAAAATAGATTTACACTTTCTACAAGCGGTTTGAGTGTTTGGGGTACCCTCACATTAGATAAGAGAGAAACAAACGGCAACTCTGATATTGAGATCAAAATGCATTTGTAACGTTTGACCCTTGGGTACAACCCAAATCTTGGTTCATAGGATTTACATGATTTATCACATAATATCCTAATTGATAATTAAAAATCATATCTTCTGAAATAAGTTGTCTTATTGTCATATCGTTGATCCTTATTTGCATTTGATACTTGTGTTTTACCTCTTTCACATCCCAAACTTTAATTATTTTTTATATACAAGATTACATGTATTTTTGATCATTGGTATTCATGTCAATTTTTTTTAACCTACATCATTGGTACAGTGATTGTTTTAACTGAAAAGCAGAAATCATAGTTATATATTTATAACTTTTCTCTACGTAATTTGTAATCATGTCTCATTGTTAATGATTGTTTTAAACAGATAAACTGAAAAGGACAACCATTTCCACTGGTATACGAGTAAAGAAAGACATTTTTTGGGTTAATCTGTCATATGATAAAATACTACATTTAATAATTCCAGAAATATTGGTTGTCAAATTTGTCAAGATATATCTTTGTTATTGTAAGCAATACTCCAGTTCTCCAAAAACAATTTAAACTTGTGAAATAGCAAGTCTTATGAACCTGATTGTTCTGTGTACATAAAGTAAGAAAGTATATTTTATTCCACTCAAAAAATTGAGTTCTGGCACGAACATTTATTGCATGTTAATGAAGTTGTATTACTTAAAGAAAATTCTGTGTTGTTTTCAAGCTAGGTCACCCCATTTTGTATCACAAAGGTTTAAGACAAACTGTACTATATTATGTTGTTCATGTCCAATTACCTGGCTGCTTCTTTTTCCATGTTAGCTCATATCATAACATTATTACAATAAGGCTGAGAAATTTTGATTTTGGTAGCTGTTACATGTCATAATTATGTTAACAGTAGGTCTCTGTGACCTATAAATAAGATATCTAGAAATATGGAGACTCCTGAAAGGCTGAGGCCTAGTGCTGAATCCAGAAATTCTCAAATAGGGGGACCAGTTTGAGGTCAGGGAAGGGGCCCACAGCCACAATTAAAACACTCATTTATCAAATATTGCGTATTTTTTGGACTCAAAAGTTAAGGGGCCAGGGGCCCCTTTTAATTCCGCCAGTGGGCTCATGACTAGAACATACTAAACCTACATTCATCAAACCGGGCCTGGGGGCATACAACTTAGACAAGCTCACTTTTGATCTCAGTCTCACTTTTCCACTATATATTCCTTAAGTGAGACTGGGATAAAAAGTTAGCCCGTCTAAGTTTTATGTCAACCAGGCCTAGTCAATTACTGTTTCTTACTTTGAAAGGTTTAATATTGAAAGTATCTCATCTAAATAACAGTGAACTTTAATCAAGGCGAAGTTTACATTACAAAGATGAAATTATAATATCCCAAAAACCTCATGAATATTGGAGTATCCTTTGAAAAAAATGTTGAATTGAAAAAAAAAAACTACACATTATTTCTCATAATATTCTTTACAGCAATGTATGACATATATATTTCTTTTGTGTTCTCTCATACATGAAGCCTCCGTCTAACAGTACTTTCAGTACTTTGATTTAATGTTGTTGGTAAAACAGATGGTAAATTCAGTGCGCCAAGCAAGGCTGTTTCCCAAATCCTACTGAAAAGCATTGCTGAAGCAGAGCAAGTCAGTTATTAAAGCTTGTCCTTTTTGTACAGATTTAAAGAATGATATTGAAAAAAGTTTTCTTTTTTGAAAGATTATGTTTACCTGAACCAATTTGGAATCCATATCCCATACATTTGGGCTATGTCGTCTTCCAGTAGGGACCAGTGTAACGTTTTGACGGTGCACATATGTCATGTGAAGTAAATTACCTGTATAAAAAAATTATACAACTATATGTAAAATTTATATATATACTTTACAACTTCATTTATTAGCAATCTATATTTCATCACTTTAAAATATAAATATTTTGATTATATACAAGCATGTGTGGTGTTGGGAACAATATGCTTCAACTTATATATATACAATGTTATCATTTACTTATTGTCCCCCGCTTGAAAAGTGGGGGATATTAATTTGGGTTTGTCCGTCCGTCTTTCTGTCTGTCTGTAAAGCTTTCGTTTCCACACGATATCTCGAGAACCCTTTGAGCTTTTGCAATGAAATTTAGCATAGCAACTCCCTATGGACTAAAGAAGACCTATATTGATTTTGAGGTCAAAAGGTCAAAGGTCAAGGTCATAAATAACCAAATTCTGTCTGTTATAACACTTTCGTTTCCACACGATATCTCTAGAGCCATTTGAGCCATCGCAATGAAATTTTACATACCAACTCCCTGTGGCCTAATAAAGTCCCCTATTGATTTTGAGGTCAAAAGGTCAAAGTTCAAGGTCGTAAATTTATACATTCTGTCTGTGTGTAACACTATCATTTCCAGGCGATATTTCAAAAAGATTTTAAGCTTATGCAATATAATTTTATACCAAAACTCCCTAGGACCTCTCTCACCCCTCTCAAAGTGCCCCGCCCCGTTTGTTTTATTAGTATTTATAGTATTACATGTCGCTATTTTTAGCACAGGGGCTTGAGGAGAGTTGTTGCGTATAAAACAGGTTCTCGGCGGACTTTATGTTCTTATTACGTCTATTAGAACTGTTTAATAAAGGCTAAATAAATCAAACACCATGGATTGTGTAAAATTTTGACAATACCGAATATGGATATATACATGTATGTGACTTCAGTTCTGCATATACTTAACTCTATTTAAAGTGACTCCGTGGTTCAGTGCTATGTCTCTCGCTTCACATGTGAGAGGTCCCGGGATCGAATCTCGGTCGAACCATTTTTTTTTAGCTCACCTGAGCCGAAGGCTCAAGTGAGCTTTTCTGATCAAAATTTGTCCGTCGTCTGTCGTTGTCGGCGTTAACTTTTCACATTTTCATCCTCTTCTCAAGAACCACTGAGCCAATTTCAACCAAACTTGGCACAAAGTATCCTTGGGTAAAGGGGATTCAAGTTTGTTCAAATGAAGGGCCACGCCCTTTTCCAAGGGGAGATAATCATGAATTTGTTAAAAATTAATGGCATTTTTAAAAAATCTTCTTCTCCAGAACCGCTGGGCCAGGAAAGATGAAACTCATGTGAAAGCATCCTCAGGTAGTGCAGATTCAAGTTTGTTCAAATCATGACCCCCGGGGCAAGGGTGAGGCCAAAATGGCCGACCCAAGTTTTACATAGGAATACATAGGAAAAATCTTTAAAAATCTTCTTCTCCAGAACCACTGAACCAGGAAAGATGAAACTCATGTGGAAGCATCCTCAGGTAGTGTAGATTCAAGTTTGTTCAAATCATGACCCCCGGGGCAAGGGTGGGGCCAAAATGGCCGACCCAAGTTTTACATAGGAATATATAGGAAAAATCTTTAAAAATCTTCTTCTCCAGAACCACTGGGCCAGGAAAGATGAAACTCATGTGGAATCATCCCCAGGTAGTGTAGATTCAAATTTGTTCAAATCATGACCCCCGGGGCAAGGGTGGGGCCAAAATGGCCGACCCAAGTTCAATCTAATTAAAATCAGATCTTTGATCCGCTCCAGTTTGATCGCTACACAAAGATCTAACGAAACCCCATTTGTAGGTCAAATCCAGTGACCTTCTTGTCATGCATATTCATTGTTCAGATTAGCCAATCAGAGAGCTTTTTTCAAACGCTTTTCGTTGTGAAAAAGTTCGGGAAAATTTCGTTAATGGCGACCGACCTGGAGAATGCTATTGAGAAAGTATTGCAAGATTTCAAGATTCAAACGTTAAAGGAGGAACAGAAGGATATTTTATTGACAGCTCTGAATAATAAAGACTGCATGGCAATTTTACCAACCGGATATGGGAAGTCGTTGCCATATCAGATGTTGATACCTGTCCGAAAACAGTTGCAGATTCAGAGATCCCCAGACTTAGACTCTTACAACGTCGGAAAGATTATCGTTTGTTCGCCTTTAATTGCGTTAATGCAAGATCAAGTGGATAGATTGAACTCTATTCCAAATGTTAAAGCAGTTTACAAAGGTAGGTTTTTGTTTTGTTTTTTTTTTTAAATATAATTACATTGGGGGGAAGAATGCGGATCTTCGACTTTTAGAGTCGAGGTAAATCAAACAGTCCCCCTCATCATTTCCGCGCTCTAAAATGTTATGACTATGTAGGGCCTGGTACAATCGGATAATACGAGTATGCTACCAAGATTATAGCCATTTTTTTTTCACAGGCGAGAGTAAAGACAGTGACCATATTATTGCGGAGGGCAAGTTTGATTATCTTATTGCATCGCCAGAGGTATTGGTTGGCAACAGTGGCTTCCGGCGGGTGACTGGAAAAACCCGAAACCCCCCGATTTTTGGAGAATACCCATACAGGAGGGGTGAAACCCCAATAAAGTGGTGGAAACCCCATAAAATTGAACGTAATGGGGTACAATAAGGCCTAAGGTAATGTTTAATCGAATGATATTGACATCCGTAAATTTTTATAGCCAATTTTACCTCAGAATCGACGGAAATCGGCCGCCATTACGAGTTTACCGTACACCACGCCCGATCTAAATTCGAAGCGAGCTGTTTGTCAATATAATTGTATAGATAATATTGAAATAATTCATAATAATTTCCACAATTATATTTGTTTTACAATGATAATAGTAAAATATGAATTATGTAATAAGTATTTACCAAAAAATGTAAGGACGTTAGCCATTAAGAAAATATGAATTTGTGTATTAATTATTATTCATATTATCCCAATGTTACCAGCTCTAGCCACGTGGAGGCCTCCTTTTTGTAGAGCCATAATTAAAAAAAAAATTCATTTTGGATATTTAAGAGAAAATCTGAATTTATAGATATGAAAATATCCAAAAGCTTCGAAGCAACATAAACCAAAAAAAAAAATAGTAAAGATAATTCATTACTTATTTGTTACAAAGAGAACAAAAAAAATAAATAAAATTCAAAATATGAAAATACTGAATTTATTTTTGAGATTTTAGACAAATTCTGAATGTAGGGATATAAAAATTTGAAATTCAAAGGTTCAAAACAACAATAATAATTAAAAATAAAAATAATAATTACTTATATGTTAAAAATACAACAAAAAATAAATCAAAGTCAAAAGATGAAAAATATACTGAAACCTGAAATAAATAGTAAATTAAAATAACATATCAATTTTAAATATATAGATATTTTATTTCAAAGTAACTTTTTTATGTTCTTTTCTTAGCAAAAAAATTATTTTACATCAGTTATTTACATTTTGAATTGTCTTTAAATCACAACAAATATGAAATAAAAGAAAAAAAAAGAAGAAAAAAATCACACAACAAAATAAAAGAACTGAAGTTTTGATGGAATTTTAACTATGAAAAATGTCTGTCTGAACTGGTTGAAAGATGAAATTATTTGATCATCTCCAAGCACATGTATTTTATGTAATTTTACATTTCATTGCAAGCTGAATCTGTCGACTAAAAATTTCCATTGCCTCTCTGTTCAAACTTATCCCATTGACATGCCAAATGTTTTTATTCGAATTCATTAAACCCCTACATCTCCAAAATATCACATTCTGAGAATTTCCATATTTCCTCCGGAGTGTGTTATTTATATCAAAAACCGTAGAATTGTACTTTCCTGGATCCATAGTACCACAAATCATTTGCCTAAACAGACTTCCAATAAATATTTTTTGAACCGAATCATTTCTTAACAGTTTTTCAATAATGTTTTGGATTCCTAACACTATTTCTGATACGTCAGAAGATGAATTTATATCTTTTTCTCCCACTTGTAGAAACACTTTTGTTGGACAAAATTCAACTGCTCTTCCAAAAGATTGACTATATTAAAATAAAGCTTTTTGTTGTAGTATCTTTGTCACTGAAAAATTTAACACAATAATCATTTGGCAACTTAAAATTCACAGAACCATTTGCTACACTGTTCCCTAATTCTGACACATGATTTTGACCAATTACCGCAATTCGTTCTGAATAAGTAATAGATCGGACAGGTGACTGAGGAGATGTAGGGGTTTCTACAGAGGAAGCTGTTGTAGGACCTGTTGGGAGAGTAATTAATGGAGCTGTTGAAGGACTCAGGATGGGTACAGGATGGCTTGTAGCTGGTGTAATTGATGGAGCTGAAGCAGGAGGAATTGATGAAGCTGCATTCGGGATGGGTGCTGGAATTGACGGAGCTGATGCAGGCCCCCAAGTGAAATTTTTTTCAAACAAATCACTCACAAATTGCCTACAAATTACTTTAAAATCACTTATAAGTGATTTGTTTCAGTGATTTGTAAGCAATTCATTTAACAAATCATGCTTAAATCACTTTCTACTAAAATGATGACTATGATTTGCATACAATTTGTTGATGATAAAAGGGTGATTTGCTTGTGATTTCTTTCCCATTTCAGACAATTTCTGAGTGATTTGTTAAACTTAGGAAATTGTTACAGTGATTTAAGCATGATTTGTTGAACTTAGCCATTCTTCAAGGTGATTTGAACATGATTTCTGGAACTTAGTCTTTCTTCAGAGTGATTTGAAGATGATTTGTTAACTTAGTCTTTCTTCAAAGTGATTTGTAAATGATTTGTTGATCTCATGGCCCTTCTTCAGAGTGATTTGAGAATGATTTACTTCATAACTTCTGCCTGGCTTGCTGATTGGTCAGTATAAGAAACTATACCGCCAATTTTCATTAATCAGATTTGAATTGAAATGAAAGGAGCTACATTGTGCTTTTCTAGATTCATACCTCTCTTCTTTTGTTGAAACTGATGTTTTTTTCAATAATCATGCAGAATATAGTTTTAAGGTATGTATAACTGTATTATGCTATCATTTCCTCTTGAGATTCAGTTAATATTCCCTATGTTCACATGCAATTTATTGTTCTTCTACCAACAACAAAGTCGGTGGCAATCAATGTTTTAAACAAAATCTATGTAAAGCTATAAGCTTCAGAAAAGTACTGGCTTTTTCAGTGTCTAGACAAATATGTATTTCAGATAAGAAAACATTTACCAACTTCTAAAAGTCAACAATTAATGCTTATATCATATTCTGAATTTGGAGCCAAGTACATGTGTATATATCTAAAATACATGATGCCATCTTAATGAGGACACATCCTAGTAAAAGTTTATATTTTAAAATACACTTGCCAAAAGTTTTTTGTTCATATACAACAAATACCGGTATGCATGCAAAATGTGTTTCAAATATTTGAGGGATGGTTACATGAGCATCCTACACACAAGTGTGTAACCACCTGGAGTGATTTGAAAGTGATTTGTTAAACTGAAGTGATTTGTTTGCAATTTATTTGAAATGATTTGTTTGCAATTTATTTGGAGTGATTTGGTTGCGATTTGTTCAACAGAAGTGATTTCTACACGATTTACTCTCAGTGATTTCAGGGTGATTTGCTTACAATTTGTTAGGAGTGATTTGTTAGCTCATTTGCATGGGAATTTGCATCACTTACAAATCATCTTCAAATCACTGATTCATTAGTGATTTCTTAGAGCGATTTGTTTGAGGAATTTTTTCACTTGGGGGACCTTGGACGGGTACAGGGTGCATTGTAATAGGGGAAATAGTTGAGGGAGCTGCTGGAGGACTTGGTACGGATACAGGGTGAGGAATTGAGGGAGCTGCTGTTGGGATTATGTTATTTTATTTTATGTATATATATAACTTTCATTTGGCTGTAATATTTTTTTATATGAACAAAAGATTGACTAGGAATAATGATCCAGTATCTTTTTTTTTTTTTTAAATCTTTTTAAAGTTTTTTTTATTTTTTAACTTTCGGTCATCTTTCGGTCCTTTGGTTTTAATATTTTTGTTTCAAAATTCAAATCATGGCTCTACACTTAAGGAGGCCTCCACGTGGCTAGAGCTGGGAACATAAGGAAACTATGAATATTTTCAGTTATTACTAATTTAAACGGTCTTTATTTATTAATTTGTCATGAATTATCAAAATTATCAAAATTCATATTTTCCTTATGTGTGTGCTAACGTCCTTAAAATGAAATTCTGTAAAGCATAACTGTACAATTGAGAATAGTAAAGGTTCAATGTATATACACATGCCCTGCCAGAGGGGGGTTGGTCAGACTATAGCTGGGAACACAGGTTTAAACAAAAGGTGTTTATTATCAAGTTGACCAAGTGTCAACAGCTGTGTATATAGTGTATGTACACACACAGGGGTGCCTGTCTATCCCAGTACAAAACAACAGAGCTA
>NW_026929160.1:0-36741 GCF_032062105.1 Saccostrea cuccullata | reverse complement strand
AATAAATAAGTACATGTTCATCGTTCTTCATTTAGTTCGCACGTCCCCCCCCCCCCCCATTTTAATTTGAAAAGACAAAAAGAAACTAGATCCATGTGAACGTCTACCGACACTCTAGTTGAAAAGAACAAAGGTATTAATTTCTATCAAAGTTTTGTTTCATGCATAGCCAAAAGATGATAATATAAAATGTCATAGTTTTTCATGTATTCGAATTAAAATAACACTTTCAGATGGGGATCCAGAAAATCCAGATTCGAAAATCAGCTAAAAGATGTACATTATTTCAAAAGAATAATGCGGACAGTAACTAAATCAATGAATGTCAAAGGATCAATGATCAATGCAGGCCCGTAGCCCCCTCCCGCTGCCCAATGAATAAAATAAAAAGTCTTAAGTTTTCTTTTTAAATTTAAATCCCCCGTATGTCTTTTAATTTTGGTTTCTTCTTGCAAATGCTTGGATTCGGGTATGTTTGACTGCACAAAAACAAATATGGGAGGCTTCCACATAATTAAAATTTTTACATAATATGAAAACTATAATAACAAACGCCTTTCTTCAAAAGGGGGCACCCACGGCCTCACCGCGGGCTATGAGTTTATTAAAATTATTTAAACTAATTTGAATAAATTAAATTAAACTTGAATAAAAAACATCTAACCTAACAGTTTAATTCTTTAAATTAATATTAAAGAAAGTCAGGGAGTCAATGTTAATTAAGAAAATATTATAAAATGCATATCATGTAATAACATTGTTTTATTATAAAAAGGGAAAGACCTGTGTAAAATTTCATATCTCACTACTAAAGGAAGATTTTTATTTTTTTAATTGCTTATCTTTTTAAAGGTTTTGAAATTTTATCCCTTCTCTTGAAAATATTTTTTTACAAATGAATTTTCTATAAATAGATAAAAGAAGCTTTTTTCCCAAAGATATCATCTGGACATAGTTAAAAATTATATGAAAAAACAAATAAATGAAATAATAATCTATGTTAAAATAAAAAAAAAATCAATTTCACACCACTGCAGCCTCCCCGAGAGCGAGAACAACAGGGACAGTAATTATCAGTAAATGTCAGCACTTGTCTAAGTTTTTCAGCAGGGACAGTCAACGGGTCAGTAATTGTCTAAGTCTTTCAGCACCGACTAGGATTGTCAGCACTTTTCTAAGTTTATCAGTACCGGCAGTGAAAAGGTCAGTAATTGTCTAAGTTTTACAGTTACGACAGCACATTGTCAGTAATTTTCTAAGTTTGTCAGTAAAAAATGGGAATGTCAGTACGTTTTTGACTTAGTAGTGAAAGTTGTTGGAATCTGATGAAAGGTCTTGTCACAAAGAATATATATGTGAAATATGAAAGTCCTAGTATCTACCATACAAAAGTTATGGTCCAAGTTAAAGTATGGAATTTTTTGATTGATTGATTGATTGTATATTGTTTAATGTCCCTCTCGAGATTTTTCACTCATATGGAGACGCCACCATTTGCCGGTGGAGAGCTGCAAATTTTGCCCTTTACTCGGCACTCAGGGCCATTGAGCAGGGAGAGATCTTTTTCGTGCCAGCACCTACTGCGACACGGGACCTCGGTTTACACGGTCTCATCCGAAGTACCGGTCTCCACGTGGAATTTTTTGAATCTACACTACCTGCTTCAACATAAGTTTCAGCTTTTCTGGCCAAGTGGTTATTGAGAAAAAGATTTTTTAATGACCCATCTTATTTTTCATTTGTTTGATTATCTCCCCCTTCAAAGGGGACTTAGCCCTTGATTTTTAACAATTTAAATTCCCCTTCACCAAACGATGTTTTGTACTAAGTTGGGTTAAAATTGGCCCAGTGGCTCTTGAGAAAAAGTTGAAAATGTGAAAAGTTTACAAACAGACAACGGATGATCAAAAAGCTCAGGTATGCTAAGAAAAAGCGACACACACTAAGCATGTCAATAATTTATATCATATATATAAAACCTGCAAATTGTTATATTTAAGGTCTTCCAGTGTGGCAAATTCCAGGTTAATAACGACATCGTCAACAGTTTTCTTCTTCCCCCCACTCAATCTGTGGATGAAATTCTCCTGAGACCGACAAAAATAACCGTGTCCGTCAAGGAAATCCCGAAAAGAGTAAGTAAATTCAATTCAAACTTATGCTTTTAATTCAAAGACCATAAAGTTTATTTTTATCAATTCATTACAAAATACAGATTTCTCATACAAAATTTTTTTTAATACATAAAAACGATAAAGAAATGGTAAGCATTTGCATTATAAAAAATTGAGAAAGGTGCCCCCCTAATAAATAAACACAAAAAGGCATCATATAAAATCTCATAATAAAAATGTTTGATATAAATGTAGGATTTGAATTAAAAATTATATTCTGTGTTGTTACACCTTTTTATATTGAAAATGACACTGGAATAAAATCTCATTTTAAATTATGTCTTTCATAAATATTTACAGGCATCAGACATCATTGAGTCGCCAAACTCCAAACGCAGGGAGCTGCTCATTGAGTCCCTCGAGGGCTCCAGCAGTGTGCCGTGCAAACTATGCGGGAAGAGTGTGGACCTGACCCTCCCTCCACAGACTCTGTACTTACAGCAAACTGTGTCGAGGTGTCAGCGTGGAAAGGGTCCATCTCCCTTAACTCTTCAGTTCTCTCCACTCGGACTGTATGTATATTGTTAAAATTAATTTTCGTTCATAAAAGTTAGTAGTTACATGAACTCACAACTTGTATATGGTACAAATCAATTATAATTTAATAAATTTACACAAGTTATGCCCCTTTGTAATACTTGCAGAGTGTAACAAACAAGTTCTTTTTTTTTAAAATTTTTTTAACATTTTTATAGACTTAAGAATTTTATACCACACATCTTGAGATGTGCATTCATTACACAACTACTTGCAATATATTGGTTTATTGTGAAATAATGACTGAAACATTTGAATAATCGTTAACAATATCATTTATCTCTATATTCTAATAAATTTTAGGAGACTGACGAAGAGATGCACTTTAAAGGGGAGGTGGAGGCCCTGGATCCCCATGAGTAAGTTTCTTTTCCATTCCGATTTAAATGGAAATTTGGTTGCAAGTTCTATTTTTCTACTGATTAACATTATTTTCACACCAATTTGCTTTTGGTGCAATCTTAAAGAATAGACCTATTTAGGTCAATGTTTAAAGCAAGAACATCTCCCAAGGAAATGATTTAAGAGTCCTCAGAGTTCAATAACCCCATTTGACAATACCAATAAAACCATTTATTTTTATTATCTTCATATCAAGACTTTTTTGGGGGTTTTTAGCTTCTTTAAGCGAAAACAGTTTGCGGAGATTCTTCAAAATCCGTACAAATTTTCAATTTGAATATAAACTAAAGTTACCTCCCCTTGACAGACTAATTTGACATAACTTAATGCTGATTACAATCATGCCAATAGTTTGACTGCATGATATCCAGGAGTATAGAAGAAGATTTTTAAAAATTGCATTAATTTAAGTGGTTCTACCCCAACCCCTCAGGCCCCATGGCGGCAGGGACCATAAAATACATAATTTTTGTTCCCCTTCACCTAAAGATGCTTTGTGCCGTAATTGGTTGAGCGGTTGCAGAGAAAATGCTGAAAAATGTTCAAATGTTAACGCACGGCGCACGACGACGGACGACAAAGGACAAAAACGGATAGTAATATAAACTTGGGTGACCTAAAAATACTGATCAAATCAGTAACGTTATAGGAAACAATGACAAAGAAGACCAGAATTTCCTTGCCTCTGGCACGTCATACAGTCAGCTTGACATAGATAGACTCTCCACAATATTGAGGCATCAACTCAAGCAAGAGAGAGAACTTTTCAAAAGTTTCAAAAAGTCAGAGAGGGTTCATAGAAAACTAAAAAGTATATAGGTAAAATGGAAAACTATTCATTTGACAGGAGAGAGTTCCTAAAATACATCCAGACTTTAGCACCAGGATCATCAGTTACATAGAGGTATTTAGCATTTAAGTTTCATGGCTCTGCAAGAACTTCATACGTAAAAGCTCTTGATGCAATACACCATCAAGGCCTCCGACTGTGCTTGGGAGCTTTTCGAACTTCTCCTAAAGACAGTCTATATGTTGAGGCAAACGAACCGCCTCTCGACTTACGAAGAATTAAACTTACTTTGCAGTATATTTTGAAATTAAAAGCAAATATTAATAATCCTGCTTATAATTGTGTTTTTCATCCGCAGTACGAAGACTTGTATCATAAGAGAAAATCATGTGTAAAACCCCTTGGTCTAAGATCTAAAAAACATATCAGAGATTCTGAATTACCTTTGGATATTATAAAACCTTCTAATTTTTCGGAAATACCGCCATGGCAATTAATAAATCCAACCGTAGATTTATCTTTAACTGAATTTAAGAAATCGGACACAAATTGTCTTGTTTTTAAACAAAAATATGCCGAAATGAAACATTCTTATGGTTCAACAGTCGAGGTGTATACAGATGGTTCAAAGGATAACTAGATGCTGTCATGAGACAGTAATACCCGCACTATGGTGTTTGCCTCTAAATATACACTCATTCATATTGGACTTGTTAAGGAAGAAGTCAAATTAATTCTATAATAATCACCGTACATGTATTCGTCAAATTGAACATAAAATTTTCAGGTGACCATATGATCTATGAGCCTCACATATGTATTTTGAATACTTAATTCATTACCAGTCTGAAATAACAGAATTTAATTAATGATTGAAGTAAATTACTTAATTAGATTCAGATAAATATTTTGCCCATAATTTGGAACTTTTTAAATTTACTTTCTCAACGACATAAAATATTATTTTAGTACAAAGCGTTTTTGATGAATTTATCAAAATGTGCAAACTGATTTTAGTATTTGGTCGGGAAAAAAACCCCATTGAAAATACAACCCGATTAATTTGTCAATGCCTATCTCCCCCCCCCCCCCCCACACACACACACACACAAACACACTCTCTCTCTCACTCTCACATTTTTTAAAAAACATAGTTTATTATGATAGTTTGAAATTTGTTCTTGTACTAAACAGTTTTACGTGTGAACATCTTATTTTCTACTTTCACAATGGGTTTGCGTCACCCATTATCATATTTATAGATATCACCTCTCGGCACACCTCGGCCGATTCATACTGGCAACGGAATCAGCAAAGGTTTGTCGAATGAGATTATTTAGCACATGTATGCTGACGATGCAGTGTAGTCAGTTAAAATCATTTGTGTTTTAATTGGATTATATGGATTATATTTTATGAATTCGTTGTCACGACCTATGACATTTGGTAAGTACAAGATTAAGAATAGATTGCATAAAAATAAATAAATGCAAATGGTTAGGTTGAAGTTCAAAAAGGGTCAAAGATCATCGCATGCCACAGTGGACAAATTTCACATTGTCAAGTTATCTCCCGTTGCGGACATTCAGTATATACAGACGCAGATCCAGAATTTTTTTTCAGAAAGGGGGGGGGGTGTCACACCTCAGTCAAAAAAATCAGCCCAAGATTTTCTGAGAAGGAAATAAAAAAATAATAATAAAAACAATGATGGTGGAGTCCCTGTTTTCTAAGGGGGAGGATGTCCAAAGTCATTTTTATTCTCTACAGTACATATATAGTCTTATTTAAATAACTGCTAATTCCAGGGGAGGAGGGGTGTCTGATCTCCCTAGCCACTGACTCCCTGTACCTGAAATGACAATTGATCTTATGACTCCTTAATAGTAGAAAATTTTTTCATTTGACTATTTATACATATTTTGTTTCCTATGTTTATGTATGTTTGTCTGTCCATGGAAACTTTAACCTTGCCCATATTTTTTAAGTGGATTGGGCTATACACATGGCTTCATTATTTCATAGGTAAATTTCTTTTGGCTAAACCTTTTAATGGGTACCACCAATTTTGACCTCTTGATCTCTTGACCTTGGAGTTTGACCCAATTTTACAAGAAAAATACCTTGAACATGGCCTAAGTTTTGAACAGGTTGTGATAGGACTTTCATGCTCTAACATGTGTTATCATTGTGAACTTTCAACAGGTATAATTATTTTTGACCTAGACCTTAGAGTTGAACCCAATTTAACTTTAACCTTGGCAATAACTTTTGAACAGGTGAGGAAGTTCTAGGGATTTCTCCCTTTTTTCACATGTGTATTCCTTGTGACAAGACTTTCCCTTTGATATCAACAATTTAAACCCTTTGACCTTGACCTTGGAGTTTGATTTACATTTGAGAAACTTCAAACTTTGCCAAAAGCTGCCATAACAGTTGCTGTCACAACAAACAAACAAATTACTAAAAAAAAAACACAGAATACATGTACATATTTTATATTCAACAGATATATACATCTGGTCATATCTCTAGTTCTCCCTTGAATGAGACATGGTGATATAAATTTTAAAAAATAATTTTAAGAGTTGAAAAGGTTGTGCATATTGAAATATACTAAGCTCTGCGGATGAATTAGATACATGTATACCAGTTTAGCTTTATTTTGCTACCCAAAGCACCTTGATTAACTATTTATAAGCATACTGTTTTCTGAAATGTACTGATTTCTGTTGTCCATCTGTTTATCTGCAAATTTTTCACATAACTTCTTAAGAACCACTGGGCCAATTTCAACCAATTTACATTTAAATATGCAGGGGACTTTTTATGCGCCAGGATCGATAGATCCCGGGCGTATATTGTTTTTGTCCTGTCTGTTTGTCTGTTTGTCTGTTTGTCAACTTTAACCTTGGCCATGACTTTTGAACAATAAGAGATAGAGACTTCATATTTGGTATGCATACTCCACAAATAAAGTCCTTTCAAATGACATCAAGGTCAATGACCTTGTGACCTTGACTGTGACCTATATGCTAAAAATAGCTTTTTCCAATGTTTGTCAGAACTTTTTAACCATAGGAGATAAGGACTTCATATTTGGTATGCATACTCCACCGATTAAGTTCTTTCAAATGACACCATGGTCAATGACTTTGTGACCTTGACTGTGACCTATATGCTAAAAATAGCTTTTTCCACTGTTTGTCATAACTTTTGAACCATAGTAGATAGGGACTTCATATTTGGTATGCATACTCCACCAATAAAGTCCTTTCATACGACAGCAAGGTCAATGATCTTGTGACCTTGACTGTGACCTATATGCTAAAAATAGCTCTTTACACTTTTTGCCATAACTTTTGAACCATAGGAGATAGGGACTTCATATTTAGTACGCATACTCCACTGATTAAGTTCTTTCGAATGGCACCATGGTCAATGACCTTGTGACCTTGACTGTGATCAATATGCTAAAAATAGATATTTTGAACTTTGTTGCCGCCGGGCGCATAGTGTTTCACAAACACATCTTGTTCCAACATAAATTTTCTTCTCAAGAACAGCAAAGACATTTATTGTCCCCATTTTTGCTAAAGGTAGGGTACATTAAATCTCATTTGTTTGTCAATCTGCCCATCTGTCACAGTAAATTTAACCTTGGTCATCATGGTCGTATATTTTGAATGAGAAGAGATAGGACTTTTATATTAAACATGTGTATTAGTATTAAATGGGACAATACCATTCTAAATACATTATGATTTTTATTACCCATGACCTTGAAGTTTGACCTAATTTCATAAACAAATTAATTGCTTTGAATTGATCATTTTGAAAGATAAATAAAAGGGCATTCATATTACCTGTGATAAGACCTTTCCAAATGTATCATGACTTTTTGACTCTGTGACCTTGACCTTGAAGTTTAACTTAGTTTTCATTAATGTTGCATTTCCTTTTCATTGAGAAGGGATTATACTCTCACATTTCATTAACAAAATTTCAAAAGAGTGAATTCTCCCAAAAGAGGATAAGACCACTGTTTAAAACGAAAAAGGAGTTCAGGGAAGACGGGGCTTTTTCCATATAAAACGTCATTTTTCGACCCTCATTTGACCCCCAAGGGTAAAAGCAAAATTCCAGTACCTAACTGCACATCTGCATGACCCCACCAACCATGTCCCAAAAGATGATTAGGCTTCTGAGTAAAATGTAAGAGGAGTTCAGGGAAGACGGAGCTTTTTGCTTAAAAAACGTCATTTTTCGACCCCCATTTGACCCCCTGGGGCAAAATCAAAATTCCGAAAGCTTACTGCACATCTACATGACCCCACCAACCATTTTCCAAAAGATGATAAGGCTCCTGAGTAAAATGTAGAAGGAGTTTAGGGAAGACGGGGCTTTTTGCTTAAAAAACGTCATTTTTCGACCCCCATTTGACCCCCCGGGGCAAAATCAAAGTTCCGAAAGCTTACTGCACATCTACATGACACCACCAACCATTTTCCAAAAGATGATAAGGCTCCTGAGTAAAATGTAAGAGGAGTTCAGGGAAGACGGGGCTTTTTGCATAAAAAAACATCATTTTTCGACCCCCATTTGACCCCCTGGGGCAAAATCAAAATTCCGAAAGCTTACTGCACATTTACATGACCCCGACAACCATTTCCCAAAAGCTGGTTAGGCTACTGAGTAAAATGTAGAAGGAATTCAGGGAAGACGGGGCTTTTTGCACAAAAAAACGTCATTTTTCGACCCCCATTTGACCCCCCGGGGCAAAATCAAAATTCCGAAAGCTTACTGCACATCTACATGACCCCACCAACCATCTTCCAAAAGCTGGTTAGGCTACTGAGTAAAATGTAGAAGGAGTTCAGGGAAGACGGGGCTTTCTGCACAAAAAACGTCATTTTTCGCCCCCCATTTGACCCCCCGGGGCAAAATCAAAATTCCCAAACCTTACTGCACATCTACATGACCCCACCAACCATCTCCCCAAAGATGATTAGGCTTCTGAGTAAAATGTAAGAGGAGTTCAGGGAAGACGGAGCTTTTTGCTTAAAAAACGTCATTTTTCGACCCCCATTTGACCCCCTGTGGCAAAATCAAAATTCCGAAAGCTTACTGCACATCTACTTGACCCCACCAACCATCTCCCAAAAGCTGGTAAGGCTACTGAGTAAAATGTAGAAGGAGTTCAGGAATGACGGGGCTGTTCGCATAAAAACATCAATTTTCGACCCCCATTTGACCCCCTGGGGCAAAATCGAAATTCCCAAACCTTACTGCACATCTACATGACCCCACAAACCATCTCCCAAAAGATGATTAAGCTACTGTGTAAAATGTAGGAGGAGTTCAGGGAAGAAAAGTGTGACAGACGGACGGACGGACGGACGGACGGACGGACATGAGTAACAACAATATACCCGAACTTTCTTTAGAAAGTGCGGGTATAAAAATAAAGTAGCATCAGCTGCCGTGATGGAAGACAGTATTTTCTCTACACGGCTCCCAAATGAAGCAACAATCTTTACCGCCGAAGCAAAGGCAATTCAACTTGCATTTGAATATATAAAATCTTCTAGTGAAAAAATATTCACAATATTTTCGGACTCGCTCTCTTGCTTACAATCTATACAAAATAAGAATATTGATCAACCTTACATTTTAGATATTTTAATTCAATATTATCATTTGGCGCAACAAGGTAAAACAGTAAACTTTTGTTGGATTCCGAGCCATGTCGGAATCCCTGGAAATACTAGAGCTGACAGTGCTGCCAAAAATGCACTTCAACATCAAATTACTTTATTCAAAATTCCTTACACCGATTTGAAATATCTCGTTAAAATTTATGTTAATGCTCTTTGGCAAATCTATTGGAATTTTTGTGACGAAAGTAAGCTTTACGCTATTGAAAACAAAGTTAACAAATCACCTCACTTCGGTCTGAAACGTCAGGACGAAGTAATTATATCAAGAATACGTATTGGGCATTCAAAAATTACACATGAATATTTATTGAAACGGGAGTCACAGCCAGAATGTATATCCTGTGACTGTCCGATAACTATAAATCACATACTTTAAGAATGTTCCGATTTTACACCTATTCGAAGTAGACTTTTTGGAAGTATAAAAACAATGTATGAACTTTTTACAAATGTTCATGTTTACAAAATTTTAAAATATCTACAAGAAACGGATTATTATAGTAAAATTTGAATAAAATCTTGAAAGTAATTTTAATTAGAAATAAATTAGCATATATGAATTTATTTTATCAACAGTTTATACACTATTTTTAACAGTTTATATATTTTTAAAAATATTTAAGTCCGTCGGACGGGACGTTAAATGGTGCCCCGTGTCAAGGATGACAACCCCCTTGGCACGCAAAAGATCGTTTCTCTGGAGTTCGAAAAAGAGTAGGCTCATTGGGGGCCGCCAGAGAAACCAAAAACTTTACTTATCCATTAACCTTATAGTCCGCCGAAATATGGCTGAAAAATTGCCGACTCGGCGTTAAACAATATCAAATCAATCAATCAATCATGTAAAAAGCAAGAAAGGTATAACATTAAAGAATGCCGGCCAAGTTCTCCAAATGTTTGAAAGGATGAATGGTGTCAACATTGACAAATTTAATCCTGTTCAAAGGGTCAGTAGACTTCTTCCATGCAGTGAGTGCGTAGAGCCAAACAGAAACTTTTTAAAAAGTATCCATCCCAACCCCAAGAACAGCAAGAGCTATTCGACAGAAGGTTCTAGAATATCTAGAATATCTAGGTTCGAGAAGATCTAGAATAAATTAGGTAACAAAGTGCTCTACATAGGTGAGAAAATTGCCCTAAATATGTCTACCATACGAACAAAATCGATTCTTATGGTGCTCTTGTTGATTCCGCTGTTGAAGTTATGGTTGCATGATTCGAATTAGGGGATCGAGGGATAGCATGACTGAAAGGCACAAAGATTTTCAGAGATGATTATCGAAGAAATACCAGTACCACAAAACAAAGCTTATGAGAAGTTAATAGAAATGGGGAGAGCAAGACATCTCAACATCTGGCAGGATCATTCAGACATCCTAAACCAAAGCTATATTACCATCATGATCAGCACGTTATATGATACAGCTGCACTTCTAACAAACGAAGAATTCAAGAAAAAGCATCCAGAGCATCCACTTACAGATGTGCAATCAATGTTTGAGAAGCCATTCCTCTACATCCTAGGCCAGTAGAAACATCAGATCTCCTATATATCGACAAGAATTGAAGATCTGGAGAGTCTGAGACAGCCCATAGAAGAAATTAAGTGCTAAGGTATTTTGCTGGGATGCCCAGCTAGGGAATTTGAGGCAGGTGGGGTCATTTTTCGTTGCCCTCTGAATAGACTCCACGCAAAATCTTCTAGAACCTTTTCATCTTTTGATAGAAGCAACCTGGTATTACAGGACGTCTGGTTCATCAAATGTTACTTTGAGAAAAATAGTCTGGCCCAGTGTTCCCGCTTTCCTCAAATGTCCTATACCGCTACTGCTGTACATTGGGCGTCTTTCATCCGAGAATATTTCCACAACACCCTCCGCCATCGCAAATTTCAATGCACAGGGGAAACCGACGAGTCGCTTTTTGGAGGGCGCGTTAAGTTTCACAAAGGCATCCCAAATCTTTGTTTGAAGGTGAGTAACCTCCTTTTCAACTGTTTAATTCCAGTATTTTTTTTTTTAACTTACACGTGTAAAGTATGCATTTTCATTTTTAGCCAGACTTTGTTTCAGCAGGAATTTTTGTTATATTTTTAGATATGAATATATGGTCGAACGAGATACCAACAGCATCGTCTTGATCCTGTGTCAGACAGAAGTGAGGAGACCCTGCTTCCAATTATCAAGAGACACATAGAGAAACGATTTATAGTGAGGGTTGGTCGGCATACGGCCCTCTTAATCTCAGATACATGCACTTCAGAGTTCACCACAAGTATTCTTTCAAAAAAGTCAAACATAAACAAACAAATGAAGAGCATTGAAAATGCCAAAGACCATTTCAGACGGATGGCCGGAACGAAGATCACGCAATTGAGGGCCATCTAGCCGAGATCATGTGAAGGGCAGATATACAAGGGATTCTTAGGCCAACTCAAGTCTTATTTACACCCTTGATGCACCACCAAAGCACAACAACACAACGCCACTGCTTGACACGTGGACAGGGTTGGCAGAGGCATCAGATTGACAATTCAATTCCTGGGAAATTAAGTCTGGTATCTTTTGCATTATTTGTAATAGGCATATTTGATATTTTCTGCAGTTGTTAGAAAGTTTTATTTTGCTATAAAATAGATAAGTGTTTGTACCGTACGGATCTCTGAAATAATGCATATAGTTTAACTTGAAATAACAACAACTGGTAAATCAATCTAGAGGTACTGTGAGCAAAGAGCTCACTAAATGATACCCCTGCCTCCCATATGAATATAATGGGAGTGTCAATGTTTTGTTGTGGAAAACCCAAAATATTTAATAAGGATTCTGTGAAAGTGTCATCAAATTTCATTCCGTGGTATAAGAGTTGTTGCGGATAAGAGTGATCTCTCTTGTCGCAGTAAGTGTTGGCTCAAAAAGATTAAAAAAACAGCTGAAAAACATCCCTCACTGCTCAATTGCTCTGAGTACCGAATATAGGTATGAATTTGCATCCCTCCATCGGCAAGTGGTTGCGTCCACATCTTCCAAATGATTCTTATATACAAGTATCCCGTTTCAAAACACGATTTCAACCATTATTCCCACGTTTCGGAAAATTTTAAAAAGTATCGTCATTTTCATACTTCCGAGATGAGTAAAACATTCTGGATAGGGGCCTTTATCAATAAACAAATTATACACATGTACATTGAATTTTAACATTACTGCAAATATTCGTCTATGCCGATTTAAATACAAATGCTTTAAAATATTAAGAATTGTATAGAAAAATGGGGGGAAAATACAAAGATAAGCATTTGAATTTAATGCTTATATCGATTTAAACGACTTATTTTGATGTGTTTGTCAATGCACAAGATATAATTTAAGTTCTTAAATGTTGTACTTTAAAATCAGTTTTAAAAAAACAAGAAAACATCTAACAATAGCACAGTATATAAAGAAGTCGAGGATTTTCATATTATCATCTAAAGTACCTTAGAACCTAAAGAGGTGTGTATTTTTTCTCATGTACTAGTATACGGAGCATTTTTAGTTAAAACTTTTAGACGCAAGGATAAAAGAAAATTGAAATCGGATTTGAACAAAAATGAATTCCACCTTATGGCCTGCCTCAACGAAGAATATGCTAAAATTTCAAGCATATGTAATAAGTAGTCTATATTTTGCTTATTGCTCGTTCCTTTCGAGAATTTTCACTCGTATGGAGACGTTTCCACTTAGCGATGGATTGATTAATTGTGTTGTGTTTTACGCGTCCCTTTCGAAGATTTTTCATTCATCTAGAGACGTCACTATATACCGGTGAAGGGCTTCAAATTTTGACCTTAATTCTGTGCTCAGGGCGTTAGAGCGGTGGGGGATCTTTATCGTGTCAACTTCTGTCGTACGGGGCCTCGTTCGTCAAGGTCTCATCAGAAGGATCCGGAACTTTCACTTCAAAGTGCTCAGCGCAAGACGGAAGAAGAAATAGTTACTATCCATTTCTTATCGACTTAAATCATTGGCAGTTGAGAAAGGAACTCACGGAACGAGTGTTCTACGTTCTGATCTCACGTTAACGGTTCTTGCCAATGGAAGGTTGTAGATGAATACTTGACACTTAGGGCCACTGAGCATTGAGAGAACTTTTTGTGCCAGCACCTACTGCAATACGAGCTTCGATTTATCCGGTGTCACATGAAGAAATTGTCTCCCTGTCCCACAATGAGGTTCTAACCCAATCACAAGGCTTAACCTTTTACTTAAGTTTAGACTTTTAAATATAACCACATCGCCACACGTAGGGAGACATCCTTAATTTGTGATTACTATTAAAATTTAAGATATTGCATGTATTTCCAGGAAGAAAACAAAGATGTTCATCAAGATTTTAACCACAATATCCTTGTCACGCTTTGCTTTCCTAATACTTCCTAAAGGTATAATCTAAATTTGAATTATTCTTTACCTTTTTTTTATTTGTTTGTTAAACGTTTTTTTCTTGTAGTAGTTCATTTATATCTTATATTATTTATAAGAAATTCATTATTTTTCTTCATATTTTAGGATCTGATGCACTTGATTGTTCTGTCGCTGAAATACGCAATTGTGAAAAAGGAAGCTATCCGAAATATTTTCCTCAACTTGGTTTGAAACCATATATTTGCAGGTATTGCTTTCTCTTCTATAGTATCTAGCTCAATAGGTGCCTTACACACACTTTCGCCACCCGGGATCTTTTTAATTCCCCATTTTCAAAAGGTGAGTTTTTTCCCCTGAAGGGAACTCTTTTACTGTGTTTAATACGCATGCGCTATAAATAAAGTCACTTCCGCGGACGTTCTTGATGTAAACATGTTTATGGTGTAATGCATCTGTCATATGGAAAAATGTTATTGTGCTTGTGAATAAAAAGAAATCTTAACTGATTCGTATTTTTTTTAAATTGCCCACTCATAGTCTCTTTCTGGATTTGTATTAATCTGTGTAGTACTATAATAAGGTGCTGTGTGCCCCCCCCCCCTTTACAAAATAAAAGAAAGAAACAAATTACTGATAAAATGCTGATACGTATTCGAATAGGCCTATTAAAAAAAAAAGCTAATAAGCTAATTTTCGGTAGTGGATATTCTGCAGACGGCTCATCATTATTTACAAAATGTGCGGAACAAATTTTTAGTTATAAAGTTTTTTTTTCTATTATACGTCTCTGTTTTTAAGAATTAATCTAGCCTGCTGCTGCCATATTTTCTTTGTATCTCTAGGAATTTTTTGGAGACTGATGATTACCTCTGAAATTGCTGCATATACAGCAGTACTTCGTCTTCCGCGACCGATACCAAGAAACTGCGTTTTTGCTCGATTGTATGTCATAACATAGAACTTTTACTTTTACAAGAACACATTTGGTGACAATTAAAGGCCTATTTCATTTGAATTAACAGTGTTTCTAGAATTTTTTATTTGTAAAATAATTGATTCACCATATGTAGTATTAAAACTTTGAATAGAATTCTAAATGAATAATTTAATCTCATGTCCTCATGTAACGAAGAAAGACTAATTAAAATAGCATTGACCTGAATTCGTGTTACATATGTCGTATAAAGTCTGAGCTGCATTTAATCAAAGTTTTAGTGTAGGATCTAAGCATATGTACATGTATATTCCCGAATAAAATACACATTTTGTTTTAGATCAGAGAATTGAGAGCAGAACTACGAAATTGATACAATAATTTCCTAGCGTATTTCTCGTTAATTAACGGAAAACATTCTTTTCTCAACTGTTATTTATTTGTTAAAAATCCTTTCAGTGTAAGTACATGTATTTATTTTTATAAGTTATTCTTTTTTGCAAAGTGTGTAAAAAACAATATGTGAGAGAGAGAGAGAGAGAGAGAGAGAGAGAGAGAGAGAGAGAGAGAGAGAGAGAGAGAGAGACTCATGTAGCCCCGTGTAACTGACATACATGTACATCTGTGAAAAAATATATGTACCGTAATTTTATTGAAATCACAATTATAGTAATTCTAATAATTTTCAATTTTCACAACTATGGTTCATATTCAACTGTTCAACCTATTTACATATTCGTTCTATGTACCTGTACGCACGGGGGGGGGGGGGGGGGGTCAAGGACCTTAGCCCCACCCCCACTATTTTCCCAATATGACTTTTTCAAATGAAAATGTTAAATGATAGACAGGTTGCCAACCCCCCCCCCCCACACACACACACACAGTTAATACTACGGTAAAGTTATATAAGAGAAATGTAGTATTGTATGCCAAGGAACTGGTACTGAAATAAGTAGCTTTTTCAACTTTGGGCAAGGTTTTTCTTTGCTTGTCAACTTTTCAAGGTAAGAAAAAAATATTTCTTTGGCTACCCCCCCCCCCACTTTTAAAGATGATGCTTCGTGTCTGGCTAATTCGTATAGCTTTCTAGAAAGGGGGGGGGGGGGGCTAACAGACCTTTTATAAAATAATTCATTATCTAAAAAAATGCAAACCGTTTCCTTCTTTTAAAATTTTTAAATACAGTGTGTAAGTTGATCACTATTTTGTTGGATTATCGTAATGTGTAGTCCGCGGAAGTTAGGCTAGTGTAGAAGAGTTCCGATTTTGAGGGGAGATAACTCACTTTTGAAAATGGGGAATACCATAATTTTATAAAGGGAATTTGCCATGATCAAGAATTTTGAACATGTATGCTAAAATTAAAGTAACTTTATTAATTTTTGTGTTTTCTTGGCAACCATTTGTTTTTATAACTGCCAAAATGTGATCTATCTGTAATTAATAACTTTACATTTTAAGGGGTTAAAGTTTTTCAAATACAAGTCAAAGGTAAAGTTCAAAATTATTGGTACCAGGAGGTAGGTCTTTTCACAGGCGATACACCTAAGAAATATAAAAGCCATAGTACCAACAGTTCAAAACCTATGGCCAAGATTAAAGTTTTGGATTTGGGGAGGGCAAAAGTGGGTGAAAGGTCAAGATCACGAGGTCAAATTTGGTGGTAACCAAGGAAAGGCCTTCTTACAAGGAATACACCTGTAAAATATGAAGACATAAACCCACCCATTCAAAACTTATGGACAATGTTCAAGTGTTTGAGGGCAAACAGACAGACAGATGGACATGGCAAAAACTATATATTCAAGAATCTGCGAATACTGGAGCATAATAAATGTTTCTTTGCTGGTAAGGATAGGCTCAGGCCATCCTTAAAAATTGTTTGTTTGGAATTGCCGCCTGGAGGGTTTCAGACACAGGAGGGAGGGAGGGAAATTATTTTTTTTTTTAATTGAAGATAAATCATAAATTTTTGATAAAAATCTCAGAACAAAAATACCTAATTTTACATAGATCTGACACTACATTTCAGTGTTTTGTATGGTGCGTGTGATACATGTAATGAGCAAAAAAATTGATTAAATTAAAAAAAATCTTCCTACTTTTGGTCAATAAAATTTTTTCAGGAGGGGGCATTTCAATGAGGCGGGAGGCAATTCCAAACAAACTATAATTTTATTTTGGCCTCATAAACGTAAAACTAGCACTACTGCGCCACGCAGGTATGACGCTGAAACATACATGTACTAGTTGACTTTTGCGTGAAGCACAGACTTTTACAGGTGACAGTGTACTTGGGCATTTAAACCTGTATCATGTACGGAGGTTCAGAATTGATAATAGGTAAGGAAACCTTTCTAGTTGTCATAGGTATAGTGTTAGTGGCGTTAACATGTGAAGGCCGGGAGTTAAGGGTAGGGTGGTTGTCACTCTCTTCTACGGCAACTTGTTTTTGCATTGAACCAACCCATTATTATCGTTTAAAAAAATGTCCACATTTATATTGTAAAAGAGCTTCCGTACATTGTTCTATGGTAACAGTAAGCCGTCAACTGTAGAAGTCAATGCTTATTGCAAAAGTAAAGAAATGAGACGGGGATAATCTCTGTATCAATACAAAATATTATGTGTAATTACAGTGGAACCGCAAAGCATATGGAGTGTATAAACCGCGTCACTGATTATTGCAAAACAAAGCCCCGACTCCCACTCGATGTTATGAGCATTGGTTTATATTCCACAAACAAGCTTGAACAACAACGAATCAAATACAGATGTGGTAAGGAAAAAAAACAAGCACATAATATTCAAAAAAAAAAATACAAAAACTATTACAGGATTGTTTTTCCCATCCCACCCCCTTTCACCCCATAGAATATAATAGAAAATATGTTTTATTGCAGCCACAAACAATGGAGGAGGGGGCCACAGCACTACAACTGAAAAGACAATTCGGAGAGGGAGCAAAATTACCAGTGGGGGAGAAGGCCAAAAGACTAGTCTCATCGTAACTGCTGTAGCCTGCCTGTCTGCCTTGAAATTTTATAATTAATTTCCAATATTAAACTTATTTTAAATAAAGAATTAAAGCATGTTGAAACGAGTTAAAAGAAACACCGAGACGGAAAAAGGGAAACATTAAACAAGGTCGGTTTTTGTAGACATGTACATATTTTTTTCAATTCTTTAACATATTAGGTTTCAAAATATTACAGATTTCAGAATCTTAATGAATGTACTTTAAGGGGGCAAATAAATGTAAAATAAGCAAATTCACGCAGGGGGAATAAGGAAGCATACAAAATACTCTACCTTGGCTAAATCAGTGCTGCATTATGACGTCATAGTAGGCAAGATGACGTCAATTTAAGAAATCAGTTTTTCATAATATTGGTATTTAGCGATGTAATTTCACTCTAGAGAATGATAAGAAACGTGTAAACATTAAAAAAAATAAAATTTTCTTATTTCGTTTTGATGTATTCTGTCATTTTGATTAAAATCTACCACCGATGACGTCATATTTGCACATCAAGTAAGTTGGAAATTGATCATGTCGTGTAAAGAGAATTTGGCTAAGACGGCATGTTCAAAGATACGTAAAATGGAGTTTAAAAGGAAATATCGGAAATATTGTGTATAATTCATTTGGAGTTCAATAAATTAAACAGATATGCTAATTTATTTTCATCGATTACATTCTCTTTCGAAGACAGTAAGCTATATCACGTATCCCGGTTGGCCTTACGACCGTCATTCTTGACCAAAAAATGCAACGGAACAACAATAAGCTGGATATTTGAAAACATACGATTTGTACAGATTGAAAGTTTGTGTTTTGACAAACTTGGAAAGTGCTGCTAGAATCCCGAGTTAAGCATGGTTGTACGAAAAATCTCCATTCATGTGTATAAAATTCAAAGCAAAGGGTAAGGTTTCGTGCGAATGTGTGGAATAAATATTTTACGGACAAGATAGTTGGATTCTAGCATCACTTTTTAGACAAAATGGATGTTTTTCAGCTATATTACATACTCAAAGAAATTATCAAACTGCGGGGTATTGTTGTTCTGTAAGACTTTTTATTCAGGAAAATTTTGCTATTAATAGAAGTCACGTGATGCCGTGGCGGTGATGCACGTGTTTGCGTTAGACACGCTTTTATCTGTATGCAATAGTAAATACCAATTTAATTTTATCAGTGGTTTTGGTAATTTATTAAACTAAATTTTCTTCAAAAAGTCTAAATTTCCCGAGAAATTACTTATATGCTTCCTTAACATACCTGCGCAAAGAATCCTGGTCTCTCGCTTTCGGTGCCTTTGTGGCTGAGATGTCATTTTTATGGCATGAATGCGCTTTCACAAAGCCTTCAAAGGTTACCATCACCAATGTTGATTTTTTTTAACATTTGGTCAAACATTAATGTCGGGGGTCAGAAAATATAGCAAGTTCGGAAATATCTTGTCACAGGTACTGCACATCTCAACTAGCTACTGTGAGCAATGAGCTCACTAAATGATACCCCCTGCCTCCCATATGAATATGATGGCAGTGTCCTTGTTTTGCTATGGGGAACCCAAAATATGTCGGATCAAAAAGTAAAATAGGTGTACATTGGCATTATGTAATATAGATTCCCTGAAAGTCTCATCAAACTTCATTCAATGGTTAAGAGAAGTTGCAGATAAAAGATGGGTGCCCCAAAGCATAAGACGGACTCACGGATGAATAGACAGAAGGACGAACGGACATCCCATTTACTATATGCTCTCCCGCTTTTCAAGCAGGGGGTATTATGAAGTAGAGTGCATTTAGAGCCATACACCTTAGTGTGGATATTACTGTCTTATGACAGCCTCTAGTTTTCACATTTTGATGTCACATGGAGCAAAACATTACATAATACCTTCTATTTATAGAACATGTACGACTATATACGACTATATATGTAACTCTGATCTGAATTGTGGTTTTGTAAATAGATAGTTCACAAATTTTTGATCGCCTCTTATATTTCCATTACACAGGTACTTGTGGACAAGAACCCCCCCCCCCCTGATATTCAACCCAGGGGCTTATTTGACATTTTTTACACAAATTATATTTATTACACTTATTCATTATGTGTACAATATAAAAGTATGATAACATCCGAGAGAGATGATTACGTAAGGCGAAAACTCTCGGACGTTATCCTTAGAAGTGAAACATTCTCTATGCACTTCCGTTGCTTTTACAAAGGGAAAATTCAACAGTCTGACTGGAATGCTGTTTATGGAGATATTCTGGGATTTTTACGAGATCCAAAACTAATCCGATAGCATGGACAAAGGCCGAAATACATGTAGAGACGGTGTGAATCGACATTTTAGGTTGAAATGAAATAAATATTTGTTTTTAAACCCAGAAAGACCAGTTGGGGTACAACGTAAACAAACCGGAGATGCATTCCTTTTCCCTTACAATGTATAGTGGAATATTTTTTTGTGGAGCGATTGTTTTGGGGTTTTGACGATTTTTCCATATAGTACACATGATGAATAAGTGAAATAAATATAATTTGCGAAAAACCAGAAGTCTCTGTCGAGACTGTAGTTCTACTGGTTTGTACTGATCAAAAACCGATGCACAGAATTATGTATCTTAGTGTAGTCTACTTGTGTGATGTTATATTGAAATCAGACCAAAACTGTAGAAGGAGTAGCATTTTAAAGGAATTCCACAGAAAATTCTACTTTAAGTAACCATGGCAACACCGTTCATTGAAATCAAAAACCGATGCACTATTACGTGTAAATTAGTGTAGTTTACTTGTGTGCCAAGTGATAATGAAATCAGACCAAAACTATAGAAGGAGTAGCGTTTTAAAGGAATTTCTCAGAAAATTCTATTTTTAGTAACCATTGCAACACCGCTCATCGAAATCAAAAACCGATGTACTATTTTATGTATCTTAGTGTAGTCTACTTGTGTGCCAAGTGATTTGAAATGAGACTAAAACTGTAGAAGGAGTAGCGTTTTAAAGAATTTCTCAGAAAATTCTATTTTTAGTAACCATGGCAACATCGTTCATTGAAATCAAAAACCGATGCATTATTTTATGTATCTTAGTGTAGTCTACTTGTGTGCCAAGTAATATTGATATCAGACCAAAACTTAAGAATGAGTAGCGTTTTAAAGGAAGTCCTCAGAAAATTCTATTTTTAGCAACCATGGGAACACCGCTCATCGAAATCAAAAACTGATGTACAATTTTATGCATCTTAGTGTATTCTACTTGTGTGCCAAGTGATATTGAAATGAGACTAAAACTTAAGAATGAGTAGCGTTTAAAAGGAAGTCCTCAGAAAATTCTATTTTTAGCAACCATGGGAACACCGCTCATCGAAATCAAAAACTGATGTACAATTTTATGCATCTTAGTGTATTCTACTTGTGTGCCAAGTGATATTGAAATGAGACTAAAACTGTAGAAGGAGTTGCGTTTTAAAGGAATTTCACAGAAAATTCTATTTTTAGTAACCATGGGAACACCGCTCATCGAAATCAAAAACTGATGTACAATTTTATGCATCTTAGTGTATTCTACTTGTGTGCCAAGTGATATTGAAATGAGACTAAAACTGTAGAAGGAGTTGCGTTTTAAAGGAATTTCACAGAAAATTCTATTTTTAGTAACCATGGCAACATCGTTCATCGAAATCAAAAACCGATGCACAGAATTATGTATCTTAGTGTAGTCTATTTGTGTGCCAAGTTATATTGAAATCAGACCAAAACTGTAGAAGGAGTAGCGTTTTAAAGGAATTACTCAGTAAATTCTATATTTAGTAACCATGGCAACACCGTTCATCGAAATCAAAAACCGATGCACTATTTTATGTATCTTAGTGTAGTCTACTTGTGTGCCAAGTTATATTGAAATCAGACTAAAATTGTAGACGGAGTAGCGTTTTGAAAAATTGTTTACAGACAGACGGAGAGACAGACAGACGGACGGACGCCGGACGCATTACTATCGCATAAGCTCTTCTGGTCTCTGACCAGTAGAGCTAAAAAATGTCCAATAAGCCCCGGGGTTGAATATCGTGGGGGGGGGGGGGTCCTGTCCACAAGTACATGTGTTCCATTACTGTGTGTTATATTAAATATTTTCAAATTTTAATTCATAAACTTATTTTGCTCAGTATATATTGATTGATTGATTAATTGTATACTGTTTAACGTCCCTCTCCAGAATATTTCACTGATATGGAGACGTCAGCATTGCCGGTGAAGGGCTGCAAATTTAGGCATATGCTCGGCACTTACGGCCTTTGAGCAGGGAGGGATCTTTATCGTGCCACACCTGCTGTGACACGGGGCCTCGGTTTATACGGTCTCATCCGAAGGACCGCCCCATTTAGTCGCCTTTTACGACAAGCAAGGGGGTACTGAAGACCTATTCTAACCCGGATCCCCATGGGACCAGTATATATTGAAAGGAAGGGTTTAATCAATATATTAAAGCAAAACAAGTCAACTTCTGCCTTGTACTACTCACCCTTTTTCTAAAAAGAACATCTTTCCAAAAAGGTAACAGTGATAATGATTTTCACAGGCTTTATTCCATGCTCCATCTTCAAAAACATGCCCTCCTCCTCTCGCTCTTACCCTCGTCTTTTTTCCAAACCCTGGATTTTTAATTAGAATCTTTCTTGCAAGCTGAGTAGTTTCAACTGCAAACTCTTGCAGACAAAACTCCATTTTATTTACGATTTTTTTTCTGCAATTTTCTTCGTAGATGGATCCAATGCTTCAAGATATCTAGATAAAAAAAAATTGTTGAGGTTTCTTTTTTTTTCTTTCTTTTTGCCACTTAAGACTATTTCATCAATACAGACTAGAACTGCCCAAAAGGGACAGATACCCCCGCTGGGGTTTTCAGAGAAGGTGCCAATTCACTAATATTTTATAGATCTATTAAGAGGTGTTCACAATTTTCTAACAAAAATTTACAGTAAAAATATAATTGCTCATTATATATTTATAACCCTGCTTGAAAAGTCGGAAAGTATACTGTAATCGGTATGTCTCTCCGTCCGTCTAGCTGTACGTCCTTCTGTCCGTCTCTCTTTTACGCATTGGGGTACCCATCTCTTATCCTCAACTCCTCTTATACCACTAAGAGAAATTTAATAAAACTTTCAGAATCTTTATTACATATTGCCATTGTGCTCCTCCTATTTTAAGTCTGGTATTGCGCATCCTTGGATGTTCATCCATGCAAGTTTGGTTCAGGTAGGACAGATAGGTACTTTAGAATGAACCTACTCCCAAAACTAAAACCAAGTCACTCATCCGGAAAATATATGTCAAATCCAGCATCCGAGGAACTCTGGTAGTGTGCACCTCTAGATGTATTATCCATGTAAGATTGGTTAATACAAGGCTTAAAATTACTTGGAAATTAGTCCTGCTCATAAAAATTTAATCTGCTCAAAAACCATTAACCTGGCCATTCTTTAGCTGAAATTGCAGCACCTGAAACTTTGACGGGTACAATGAAACATAATAGAAATACATATATGCATGCATTTTCCATCACATGCTCCTGTTATGTAATGTAGGGCGTAGAACTGGAAAAATAAAACTAATAAGCTCCCCCCAACTTTGTTGAGGCCATCATAAAAAAATAGAGCTGTCCAAACGGGAAAAAATACCCCCGCTGGGTTTTTCAGAGGTGTTAAATCATGAATATTTTATGGATCTAAGAGAAGAGAGAAATGCTAAAACATTTAAGTGCAAATGTAATTGTTCATTATATTTTTTTATAAATAAAACGAAGGCGCGGCCTAATGAAAAAATAGACTAAATATACGGACCAGACACGAAATATGAACTTTTTCTGTCAGTGACCTTGAACTTGCATAAATGAACTTGGTTCAAAGTTATGACACAACCTCAGGTCATGAGCAATGTGTAATGTAGTCGAGTTTTTCCATAAGAAAGATATGGACCGGACAAGAATTATGAAATTTTTCTTCCAGTGACCTTGAACTTCCCCAAATGACCTTGGATCATGGTCATGACACACCCTTAGGTCATGAGCAATCTTTGTGTGAAATGAAAACCTACCAAGTTTATCCATAAGAAAGATATGGACCGGACACGAATTATGAAATATTTCTTCCAGTGACCTTGAAGTTCCCCAAATGACCTTGGGTCAAAATCATGACACACCCTTAGGTCATGAGCAATCTCTGTGTGAAATGAGAACCTACCAAGTTTACCCATAAGAAAGATATGGACCGGACACGAATTATGACATTTTTCTTACAGTGACTTTGAACTTCCCCAAATGACCTTGGGTCAAGGTCACGACACATCCTTAGGTCATGGGCAATCTTTGTGTGGCTTAGTAGATTCAAATGTCCCTCTGTAAGAAAGATATGGACCAGACACGTTTGCACAGACAGACGGACATGCTGTTTCCTATACACCCCCCCCCCCTCAAAATTCGTTTGCGCGGGGGGGGGGGGGGTATAAAAATTGTGTCAGTGTACTTCAACCCATATTTTAGAAGTGGGAAGGTAGTTAGGTTTTTTTTTTAGCTTTTAGCAACAATTTGATAATAGTCACAGGCTCAGAAATTTATTGATGTGTTCAATATACACTTGACAGGCAGACAGATTCAATATTTATTGCTATAAGAAATTGCAATTGAAAAAATCTTCTAGAAAAATTAAAAACGAAATTATAAACCTGAACTTTAAATGTATCAATCTCTATTTCCCTGGGAAAAAATAAAAAAAATAATGGACCTGAAAATAAATTATTGGGTAATGGCTATTTTGACGGGTCAGTCAAAGCATATCAAACAAATCGTTCTTTATTGCTGGCCTGAGGTAAGCTAAAATAAATTTTACACAGGTAACTTGTGACTTTCTGGTTATCCTGTACCATTTTTTCAGAATTTTCTTTTGTTCATTGCTGCTCATATTCTAATATCTCCTCTTCAATTATCTCCAACTGATCTGAACCTTGGCCAGTCTTCCGCACATTTCTGAGAAATGCCAAATCACATAAAAATGTCAGTATTTCATTAACTTTTTTTTTCAAAGCATTAGTCATTTTGCTGGGATCTGGACAAACACGCCTTTTTTCACAAAAGCATCTTTAACTTCTTCAACAAAATTTGTCCAAGGGTTTCCGTATGTCCTCATAAAAGATCTTTATAAAATTCAGATCTTCATACGTCCAATGACTTCCGGAAAAAATTCCATCCTCATCACATGAAAGTGGACTTGAATATGTCTCTTCCTCGTGATTTTTAGAGCCAGAACCTGAGGAATGTCTTTTCTTTGCCTTACTGGAGCATGGTGTACTACTTTCTGAGTCCTTTAAGAACAAGAATAAACAAACACACATGAGAAACTGTAGATTTCTTTACAAAACGCCTATATTCTGACCCATATATGGGTCACAAGGCTAACTCAAGTAACCCTGCTACTTCTTGAAAAGATTTTAAAGAATTTTTCTATTCATTCAAACTTCGAAGAACAATAAAGGTTCCTTTGATATATTTGGCCCTAAAAATTTCCAAAAATTAAAGTTTGAACTAAATTACAACTTTGTAATGGAAATAAGTGTTGAATATAAATTATACTTGTTGAAAAAATTAATCATAAAGTTGAGAATCCCTAGATGTTTTGACTGCAATAAAATAGTTGAATCAGAAAATTTTCAAATTGATTCGGTTCAAACAAAAAACCTCAATTTTTTTTAATGCAAGAGGCCCACGGGCCTTATAGGTCACCTGAGTATCGTGTAACAACTTTCCAACAATTGAATTTGGTTCGTGTTTAAAACCAGAGACCATGAAATTCACAATTTTTAAAGAGGCACCATTGCTTATCATAATTATAAACTTAGCATATTATTCTATTTACTTAATACCCCCCTCCCTGCACTAAATCGCAAAACTTCACAAATTTGGAAGAGGCACTCTTGCTCATCATAACTATATACTATGTTAGTTTATTTAATACGCAGGAGCAAAGAAGAAGATTTTCAAAGAAATAATGCATATTCACTATATAATCAATAGATCCCCGCTCTAACACCAGAACCCCTAACACTGGGCCATAAAATTTTTACAATTTTAAAAGAGGCTCTCTTACTCATAATAACTATGTACTTAGTTTATTTAATACCCAGGAGCAGAGAAGAAGATTTTCAAAGAAATAATGCATTTTCACCATATAATCAATAGAGCCCAACCATAACACCAGAACCCCTGACTTTGGGGCCGTATGATTCACAATTTTGGAAGAGGCACTCTTGTTCATCATAATTATGTTCTTAGTTAGTTTTATTTAATACCCAGAAGCAGAGAAGAAGATTTTTGAAGAATTAATGCATTTTCACTATATAATCAATAAAGCCCCGTCCTAATACCAGAACCCCCTGGCCCTGGGGCCATAAAATTCACATTTATGGAACAGGCACTCTTGCTCATCATAACTATGTACTTAATTAGTTTATTTAATACCCAAGAGCAGAGAAGAAGATTTTCAAAGAAATAATACATTTTCACTATATAATTTACATAGCCCCGCCCTAGCACTAGATCCCCTGACCCTGGGGCCATGAATTTCACAATTTTGGTAGAGGACTCAATGCTCATTACATTCATGCCAACAGTTTGCCTGGTTGATGTCCAAGAGTAAAGAAGGAGATTTTTAAAGATTTTATTAATGTTAGTAGTTTTGGCCCCACCCCTCAGGCCCTAGGGGGGCGGGGACCATAAAGTTCACGATTTTTGTTCCCCTTCACTCATATATGCTGTATACTAAATTTGGTTGAAATTGGTTCAATGGTTTCAGAGAAGAACATGAAAATCTTCAAAGGTTAACAAACAACGCACGACGACGAACAAAAACGGATAGCAATAGGTCACCTGAGTGACTCAGGTAACCTAAAAAAAAGAAAGAAAAGAAACATAAGAAATGTCCGATTATTTTCGATTATGAATTGAAATAGTGCTTCCGATTTGATTCGATAATCGATAGTATTTTTAATCCGATTCTGAAACACTAGTAAATACTAAAAACTGGTATTTCCTTTCCAAGTAAATACTATATGTACATCAAATTTGATCAAAACTGGGAAATACAAAGTTATAAAGTTTACTATTTCTTTAATAAATTCAATCTTATTTAAAATTCAGAAAAAACAAACAAACAAACATAAAAACAGAAGATGAATAAATATGTCTCAATGCAAACTGCAATTTAACATTTTCAGAGTGTATCTACTCCACTGGTTCCATACTCATAAGCATTCTGTAGCTGCAATACATCGATGTTTTCCTGCCTGAATATTAAAACCAAAACTGAAGTTTTCCAACGCAAGTTCACAGAACTCAGTTTGTAAAATTATCAAATTTATTAAATGTAATTCAAGAACAAAACAATTTTGTTATAATCCTTGTACAGACACTGAAGTAACTACAATCAATCTTGTTGTTTTAACAAAATTGCTCTGGACAGTTTTGTGCTCCTGTTTTGAGAGATAACAAGAAATCTGTGAGCCAATACTCACTAGTAATACCCCCGCTCTAATGTAAATAAACACTATCATGTTAATATAAACAAGTTCAAAAACAGGTAGATGAACAGAAAAATATGAAGTTGACATCAGATTCATATCAAAATTAATCCCACCATATGGCATGCCTCAACAAAGAGTGTACTAAAATTTCAAGCATCTGCTATGAATAGTTAATGAAAAAATGGGACGAAAATTTGTTATGTATGAAACAGACGCACAGACAAACAGAAAGTTGACATCGGATTTGAACAAAAATGTATCCCACCATATGGCTGCCTCAGGGAAGATTTTGTCAAAATTTCAAGCATCTGCGATGAGTAGTTGCTGAGAAAACTGCGACGAAAAATTGTTTTATATAAAACGGACAGACGCACAGACAAACAGGAAGTTGACATCGGATTTGACCAAAAATGTATCCCACCATATGGCTGCCTCAGGGAAGATTTTGTCAAAATTTCAAGCATCTGCGATGAGTAGTTGCTGAGAAAACTGCGACGAAAAATTGTTTTATATAAAACGGACAGACGCACAGACAAACAGGAAGTTGACATCGGATTTGACCAAAAATGTATCCAACCATATGGCATGCCTCAGAGAAGATTGTTTTAAAATTTTAAGCATCTACAGTAAGTAGTTACTAAGAAAACTGTGACGAAAATTTGTTATGTATGAAATAGACATACACACAGACAGACAGGAAGTTGACATCGGATTGGAACAAAAATGTATTCCGCCGTATTGCATGCCTCAGAGAAGATTGTGTTAAAATTTCAAGCTTCTACGATGAGTAGTTGCTGAGAAAACTGCGACGAAAATATGTTACGGACAGACACACAGACGAACAGACAGACAGACACACAAGGGTAAAACAGTATACCCCCCTCTCCTTCGAAGCGGGGGTATAAATATGAAAGCTAAATCTCTTCTCAATCAAAAGTTATAAGGAAAAATTAATATGTTTGAAAAGTAGGCCAAACTTTAAGGTCAAGGTCACAAGATAAAAATCAAAGTGAGTTTAGAAAGGTTTTGTCTCATGCAATACACAGGTCTTTTATAAAAGCCCTTTGTCTTTTCATTCAATAGTCATGACCAAGGTTAAGGTTTTTGAAAAGTAGGTCAAACATCTTGGTCATGAGGACAAAAAACTAGTGAATTTAGAAGTCTTTTCACAAATAAAACACATCTTTAAAATGATTTTAGATTTAGAACTTAAATATTTGTTAATTATTTGTTTCATTTTTAAACTGCATGAAACATATGGAAACAAGATGTGTTTGTGAAAAACTGATGCCCACGTATAACAACATAGTGAAGGTTAAGCTTTATTTTAAGGATAAATAACACAAACAAACTATTCCCCAGAAAGTGAATTATCTTTATGTATTCTGCAGCCCTTCTCACATCTTACAATTTTATGATAGATCAATTCACCAAAATTTTCGGGAAAGTAGGAAAATGTATGTTTTTAGTTCAATATTTTCTTTAAAAGTTTCTAATTTATTTTCTGCCATCTTTATGAAGAACTTGTATATATAAAGGTATGCAGATCATTATTCTGTATCAAATATCTTACTGAAGACTGATTTCTTATTCTTACTCTATTTCAAATGTAATCAAAATTTTAAAAAATGATAAAATATTATGCGAAAAGTTGACAAACAATCCTAAAGAATGTTAATATTTTTATGGAGACTTTACAGTGATATAACTTTAATTTGAAGAAACAAAGAATTAGGTAACCTTTCGACACTAATAAAACGAGAAAAAAACATGTACACAGAAAAATTGACATTTATTGAACCAGGTCAGGAAAGAGTTGTCTCCTGTAATGAACAAATATTATTATTTTGGTCAACTTTGATGATATTGATACCTTGCTGCTTCCTTTTTTCTTCAAACACCTTTCTTAAACGCTTAAATTTGGACTTGCTAGTAAATTTCCCGGACTTCGTTCTGTGCACATGGTGCATGTTTACAATAACTACAATTAATTAGAACCAAATACTGCAAATTCTGGAAAAAAAAAATGTAATGTAACTTTTTTATGCGGAAGATAAGAAAATTTGTTTGTGGTATGTATCCTTAATAGCAGATCAAATATGTTGTTACCTAAAGTAAGGCCTTTTCACATGAAATACAAACGTAAATTGTACAACCACCTTTCAAAGGTTATGACCAAGGTGAACGTTTTAAAAGATACGACAAACTCCGGACACAAGGTCAAAGGGTCAAGGTCTTTGTAAAGAAAGGCCTTGTCTTAAAGATTACATATAAGAAGTACGAAAGCGCTGGCCCTTACTGTTCAAAAGTTATGGCCAAGTTAAAGTTTGTAAAAAGTAGATCAAACTCCAATGTCAAAGGGTCAACGTTGTTGATATCAAATGAAAGCTCTTGTCACAGGGATTACATATGTGAAGTATGATTGAAAGCTATAGCCCTTACTTGTTCAAAAATTATGGCCAATTTTTTTCGTAAGCATTTTTGAAACGTATTAATTGATTAATATTTATATATATAAATGTATTAATATATATAATAATTGATTAATTAAGATTCCCGTTTAGTTAGATGACGTCATAACCACTCACCTCAGCACAACTACCGCCATCATTATTATCTTAGGTCTCTCATTACCATATAAATCATAATTTCTTGTATTTTTTTTTCAAACTGGTTTCATCGAAGAATCATTTTTATTAAAATGCACCTGCTTTTAAGTTTTACTCATCTTTTCTTTGTAATTAAAAAATGAAAGATACATTTTCTTAATTATCAACCGTTCAGATTTGGAGTCATTGAGAAGAATATTGATTTCATTTATCACTTTTTATCCCTTATGTTGTTGCTTTTATTCCTAGATGCTGTAAATATGAATTTGTAATGACAAAAGGCGTACTCTCAGGTAGCTGCAGAACTGTAGCAAAAATATATATGTTGACAGACCGGAGTGCTACAGTACCACCATTGGAAACTGTATATTTATTGCGCACCAAAAAAGTGCGCTCGCTTCTCCGGTCTGTCATATATATATATTTTTTGGAGAGCTACAGTTCTGCAGCTAACTCTCATGAATTCCAAAAGCGTTGTGCCAGTTATACGATATAAATTGTCCGGGGTCTGATGCTTGAAAATGTAGTTGATTTTCTTCTTTAAAACCCTACACTCCTCCAGTATTTTTAACTGGTTTCAAAATTACAGCCTTGCACACAAGTTGGCATTGAAAAATTTATAATTAATTTTGTATAATTGATTAATTATACTACTGACAATGGGTATTGAAGTACGTTACGCCCTTTACTTATGTTCTCAGTTTGTGAGCACCTCAGTCCACAATTATCGTGACCTCAGTAGAATGCCTATGCTCCTTATCCAACACTTGCAAAGAGCCGATTCATGTTTATAAACCGTCTCTTATTTTTAAATTCAAGAAAGTACGCGGGTTAGTTAAGACAGCACACAGATCAGAATTCGGCGAATTAAGACTTTTTTTTATAATATGTAACAATAATAAATCGGAAAAGTCATGGATAAAACTTTTGCTATCATTATGCATTCTATAGACTTCAACGGAACGTATACTACAGGAAGCACCCGTCACCACGTGACGTCTATAATTAGAACGAAATGCCTTAATGAAAAAGTGAAAAGTTCAATACTACCCCGGGGATAATTAATTTCAATTTGCAATAATAGTTATGTAAAACATTTCTGTGCCATTAAAAGTGCTGGTAGAATCCTACTGTCCTATCAAAGAAATAATTATTCAACACTTTTGGACGAAACCTTCCGAAAATATTTACACTTTGTTCATAAGATCGAAGAAAACATCAATTCCTGTAAACCATACGATTCTAGCAGCACTTTCCAAAATCAATAGACTAAAAACTTTAGATAGAAACAAAAGTCAATGTGTGCGGCGTAGTGTTGAACTTTTGCATCTTTTTTTTTATTACGTACGACAGAGGAAAGACTGATCGGCAAGTAAACACCCTGTCTGCTTTTATTTTACGAAGAAATTATAGAAATATATGAGCATACCTTATTCATAAGCTTTATTCCCACATGGATCACACATGTTATTCATTCTAAATGCTTTTAAACTCCGATTTCTTGTGTTTGTTTACATGAATTCTCGTTACGTTTCACTTTCACTCAGCTACTGCATGATCAACAGTTATGACGTCATGGGTTTGGTATTTAACCCCTGTGATAAATACAGAGACCCAGAAACGACAAAATTCCATTAATATTTTGCCTCTGCATATTTTGACTCATTTTTACGACCTCAAATCAATCTTAGATATCGATTTTAAGAAATTGTTATCTCTAAACTTCCACGTCATATAGCTTACTATGACGTCATATCATATTGGCGAGTAGAATAGATAGTTTTCGATCGACCTAAATTTAGCAGAAGTTACCTCCCGTTGGTCGCCATATTGGAGGTCGACTCGGTGAGTTTTCCTCTTTGTCTTACCAAGTTTAAGAAAATATAGCAGAAATATTTGGTGGAAAATCTTTATTAAATATTTTTTTTTTAAATAAAGGAGGCTTTCAAAAATTTATATATTTTAGAAAAATAATGATTCCTAATTCAAAACCGCAAATATAAAAAATTAAAATTGGTTGAACATTGAAGCTGTATAAGCATTTGGACCTCCAGTATGGCTGCCAACGGGAGGTAACTTTTGCTAAATTTAGGTCAAGTGAAAGCTATCTATGCGTAAAGATTTGGTCCTTTCGTTTTAATCCGACTGTGGGACGTTCAGGCCGGTCCTTCGGAAGAGACGGTATATTAACCGAGGTCACCTTGTCGCAGTATAAGCTGTCATATAAAAAGATCCACTCATTGTTGAATATTCATTAGTGTGGAGTATAGGACAAAACTTGCACACCCTTCATCGGCAAGTGGTGGCGTCTCCTTATTATGTTCCCCAAACGGAGTTTGGGAACATATTGTTTTTACTCGGTTTCTTATTATTATTATTATTATTATTATGTTCCCCAAACAAAGTTGGGGAACATATTGTTTCGTTTGGGGAACATATTGTTTTTACTCTGTTTCTTCTTCTTCTTATTATTATTATTATTTTTCTTCTTCCTGGGAAAATCTTTTCCGCGAATGATCTCGTAAACTACACATTTGATCAAGGTGAAACCTTTTTAGGGTCACTAGGCATGTTATGTAGATTTGCGGAATGAAGGTCATTTTGCGCGCACGTGCTTGCAAGAGCGCGCACGTGCAACACGTGAAATGACTAATATAATGGATACAGCCGTAACTTTTCTATTTTTTGATGAAATGTTTTGAAACCCATAATATAAGGATATATAAGTAGTATAGACAAGATGACATGGTCAAAAACGCAAGATCTCACGCGCATGCACGTGCGCTTCGCTCTGATTGGCTGAAACTAAAGTCTCCATATCTTTCTTGTTTTTCGACAGAATACTCTGAAATTTTGAACTTAGTCATACATTAGGGAGATCTACAGCCTGATATATAAGAATTATCATGAAAGCATGTGCATGCACGTGTGCTTCCAAGAGCGCGCACGTGCAACACGAGAAATGCCCAATATAATTGATATAGACGTAACTTTATAATTTTTTATGAAATGCTTTGAAACTCATAATATAAGGATATATTAGAAGCATAGACAAGAGGACATGGTCAAAATAGCAAGATTTCACGCGCATGCACATGCGCTTCTCTCTGATTGGTTGAAACTAAAGTCTTAACATCTTTCTAGTTTTTCGACAGAATCCTTTGAAATTTTCAACATGCTTATACATTATGAAGATCTACAGCATGATATATAAGAATTAGCATGAAAGCATGCGCATGCATGTGTGTTCCAATCTGATTGGCTGAAACTTTGAATGCCTATAGCTTTCTTAGTTTTCAACAAAACGGGATGAAATTTAGAGTATGATTAGGTATAATTGATTCCTACATTATGGTACTATTAAAATTGAATGCACGAACATGCATGCATGCACGTGCGCGCGCAAAATACGCAAAATGACCAATATACTTAAGAAACAGTAGCATGTATATCTTAAACATTTTTTTATTGATTCTTACAAAATATAGATATGTTAATGGTTTAGACAACATGCCATGATCATCTTGCATGTGCATGCACGTGCTTGCGCGTACAATGCATTAAATGACATATAGTTGAGATCATTGTAGCTTTCATAATTCTTTGATGAAATACGTCGATACTGATCATATTTTAAAAATGTCTTACAGGAATTAGGCACAAAAGGGAGTTGGGGAGCGTTTGGGGAACATCTGTAACGGTCCCCGTTACAATTAGCACTAGTTATTATTCTTTTTTTTCTTCTTTGTTCTCCGGTACTTTTTTGTCCGCGAGTGTTCTCAGAAACTGTTCACCCAACTAAGCTAAAACCTTTTTAGGGTTAATAGGTGTGTAGTGTAGGTGTGCGGAACGAAGGTCATTTTGCGCGCATACGCATGCACGTGCGTGCGCGTGAAATGAGTGAAATGACCGATATACTTAATATCGCTATAACTTTTACATTTTTTAAATAAATGATTTGAAACTCATTATATAAAGATATATTAATAGTGTGGATAATATGACACTGTCAAATTAGCACAAACTCACGCGCATGCACGTGCGCATCGCTCTGATTGGCTGAAACAAAAATCTCAATATCTTTTCTGTTTTTTGACGAAATAATATGAAATTTAAAATATAGGCATACTTTAGGATGTTCTACAATATGATATATAAAAATTGTCATGAAAACACGCGCATGCACGTGTGCTGCAATCTGATTGGCTTAAACTTGAAATGGCTATAACTCCCTTATTTTTCAACCAAACAGGATGGGATTTAGAACATAGACAGATATGATAGACTCCTACAAGAAGGTATGGTCATCATGCACGTACGTGCACGTGCGCTTCGTTCTGATTGGCTGAAACAAAAATCTCAATATCTTTTCTGTTTTCTGACGAAATGCTATGAAATCTAAATATTGTACATACTTCAGGATGTACTACAATATGGTATATAACAATTGTCGTGAAAACACGCGCATGCACGTGTGCTGCAATCTTATTGGCTAAAACTGTAAATGGCTATAACTCCCTTGCTTTTCAACCAAACAGGATGGGATTTAGAACATAGACAGACATAATAGACCCCTACAAGAAGGTATAGTCCTCATGCACGTGCGTGCATGTGAAATGAGTAATATTAAAATACGCTTAAATGAGTGTGTTTTCTAATACTTCTGGATTAATTGATTTGTTATTAAGTATATTAAAAATATATATAGTGTAGACAAGATGATGTGGTCATTACGCACATGCATTCAGATGAGCACGCGTGCAATGCTAAAATTTAAATACATTTTGTATTCTTCTGGGAAAACGTTGTTTAAGTCTAAATTGCATAAAGTGTGTCTTACTTAATAGCGCTTACAGGGAATACGGCACCAAAAGGGAGTTGGGGAGCGTTTGGGGAACATCTGTAACGGTCCCCGTTACAATTAGCCCTAGTTATTGACTGATTTTTGAGAAGGAATTTGAAAACTAATCAAAAAATTTTATTAAATATCTACCAATTTTTCTGTCCAATAAGACATTGTTTTGAACGCAAAGCATGCGGGGTGTGAAACCTTGTAAAACCTTTTTTCGTAGAAAGTACTTGCAATCATGCACTGCATATTTTCAAAAAGAAATAAAAGTAAAAGCATAGTGGTAATATCTTCTTTTATATTTTGCAATACAAAACTACAACAGAACATAAAAATCCACAGACGATAGCGACTAGGCTGGAGTCTCGCTTAATGGCATTACTTGCTATAAATGAAACAGAAAAACAAAAACAGTTTAATGATCCTACAGAATATTGTTGACTTTTATAATACTTACGTTTTCAAGATATAAAAATATTTGTCATTTCATATTAAAAGACTTGAAATATTAAAAAAAATTACACAACAATTTCAAAATTGATTTTTACCAGATAGAGTGAAAGGGAGAAGTAAATTAAGTATTTCATACATACGTGTGGTCGGGTAACACCCGTTTTGTTGTTGGATTTGCTCCATTTCGTCGATTGTTTTTTGGGATTCACTGATAATGAGGTCCTCATCCAGGACACCCTTGTCTACATCACAAGCAGATTTTACCTTGCTCACACACTCTATGTAGGTTGCCGCCATCCTTAAAATAAACATTAAAAAACATATATGTAATTTTTTTTTTACATTGTCACTTCGACTGTTTATGAACTAACTTTTGTAGAAATCGTTCCTGCTTAAATAAGGAAGGGTGGGTTACAGCTCTAACAAATATTAACATTTACAGTAGTTAACTATACTATTAGTTAAAAATTTGATTCAGGATAAAACTAAACTTATTTTTAAGAATATGGGGCCTAAATATTCAATGAAATAGTTTTGGATTTTAAAAAATTAAATATGCAAGAAATAGTTCATTCTAATATCCTATATTTAGAAACTTGTAGGAATTAATATAAAGTAAAATATATAAATCTGACATTCATAGTAAATATACTCTGTGTACTATAGTGAAAATTGTGATTTACAAGAGTTAATTATAGTATATTATAGTACGATAAAGAACTTTTTTGTTATGGAATAACGGAGTGACTTGTCCTTTGATGAAACCGTATACACCAAAGCCTCATATCGCAGTAAGTGTTGGCAAAAAAATGAACCTTCACTGAGCAATGGCCCTGGGTTTAAATTTGCATTCCTCCTTACTTCTCAAGGGGGTATAGGTAACACAAATTTGCAGCTCTACGTCAGCAAGTGGTGGCCTCTCCATACGAATGAAAAACTCCTAAGAGGACACTAAACAACAAACAACATATCTTCGAGTATGTTTGATGGAGTGATTGATTTATTATATGTTGTTTTTCGTTCAATTGGAGAAATGTTTACTCATATAAAGACGTCACCATATACCGGTAAATGGCTTCAAATCACTCAGGGCCATGGAGCAGTGAGATTTCTTTATCGTGCCAACGCGACCTCTGTTTTTAAGGACCCATCGATCGACCGCAACTTCACTTCAATTGCCGAGTGCATGGTGAAGGAACAACTTCTATCCATTTCTATCGACTTACATGTAAATCAGTCGTAGCCGAGATTCGAATGTCATACCTCC